>NW_018220517.1:64332-66550 GCF_001263595.1 Phalaenopsis equestris
GGACCAAAATTTGGCTAAGTGTTCCAATAACACTAACTTGCCTCTTTAAGGGTCTTCACCCATATAATTCTTAGATGGAATCACAAATGATAATTACCTTATTCTTAGGGAGAATTAAGACATCAGTGCTCACTAAGCATTAAGGGTATTTATAGGATGACTTATTAAGCAACATATTAAGTTTAAAAGAACTCGAGATTTTCCACGATGCAGCAAGAAAGCAGCACGGACCTGCTTCTTTTGCCTCTTTTGTTTGCTTTTCTACAATTCAAGCCAAGTTAATTTGCCTCTTCGCGCTTATTTAATTTGCTAATTGCAACTCTTTGATTCTTTAATCGCAAATCAATAACAAATTTGAAAAATAAAATAATAAAGGATATGTCGAGTTTATAAGACAAGTGTTTATAAGACAAGTGCATCAATTTGAGTACTTCTGTCGAAACTGCAAGGCACGGGACATCGCTGACTTTCAAAAATTCTTCAAATGACAGAGACAATGTCTTCACCAAGGTTGATATTTTCTTTTGCCTCTAGAATGGAGTTCGCTGTCAACAGGGATGAACTGCCTGACCTGGCAGTTATTAAATTTGGACAAGGGTTTGATGATATTGGAGTCAAGTTCGGTAAGGTGGCTGTCACAGTGATGAAGTTTAAAAGGCTGTCACAATGATGAAGTTTAAAATAGACAAGTTTGTGGAGCCAATTGTAGAATTCAATTTGAAATCTGCTAAATCTGCTAAGTAATTTTCCCCTTCAAAGGTGTTGCTTGAGAAGAGCTCTACTAGTGCTAAAAAGACTGTCGTTGGGAGTGTTGGAATTTCTCCGAGAACTATTTTTGCTCCAACTACCAGATTTAGCGTCACCGCGCCAACTGTTTTGCCGAGTGAGGGAAGAGAGATTCTACATGAGAAAGAGTCAGTTGACGCTTATGCCCCACTTCTTTCTGGATTCAAGATTGGGTCTAATTCAAATCCTGCACAACTGATAAAGGCACAGGAAAGGAAGCACAGCCAGGAAATTTTGAAAGCCAAATAGCCTTGACAATCCTGCCAACAATAGGCACAACAATATCGCCAATCTAACCAACAACTGCCTTACGGGGGATCATACCGAGCAGAGAATAAGAGAATATTTTTAGCAGAACGATAGAAAATGGTGTATTCCTTCAAAGACAAAGTCGTGTTGAAGATGTTCCATGACTTGATAAAGAAACAAGGATTTAGTTACCAAAGCCAGAAAAAGCCAGAGGAAGCTAGAATGAAAGATCATCCTAAACACTGCCCATACCACCAGTTGCTCGGCCACACTATAGAAAACTCCTTTATCTTCAAGGATTGGCTTAAGGAGAATTTCAAAAGTGGAAATGTAACGATCCTGAAAGAGTATTTGAAAGAACCTGAAAAAGGTTCCGTAAATATGATTTCGGTTGATTCAAATTTGAAAGAACCTGAAAAAGGTTCCGTAAATATGATTTCGGTTGATTCAATTAACTTCTACACAACCACACCGGTGCTCTTCAGAAACCATGACATTCTTCAGAAACCTCCAACAGACCCAAAAATAATCAAAGGAAGGTCAATCAAGAATAAGCTAGAGAGGCTCTGAGCCAATATTGCCCAATTATCTGAAGAACAAGGAAAAGATATGAATGCTGAAAATTACGATATGTCAAATTACATGGACGAAAGATTAACAGAAATCAATGTCGTCGAAACCTAGGCTGAATTATCTGTTTGCGACGCTCCATCTTCTGGTGTGGAGAACGCCATGGATGAGAGGCAAGGGGCCACCCAACAAAGTTACAAACAGATCAATCATCTCAAAAAGAAAATTGAAGAACTGATGACCGCCATGATTACAATGCAAAGAAAGTCACAATCACCGCAGATGATGCTTCTAGAAATGAACCAACCAGAAATCATTAATGTTGCAGATGAAAGGAAAGAGTCACCACTGATGAATAACGAAAAAACACTATGTCCAAAGCGTCATACCAGAAAATGAATTTAAACAAATGGTTGAACAAGTTCGGGAGGTCTTAACCCAGTCTAAGGGCGGTGCATTGACTTTAAAAGTTTGATGTGTACCCTACCCTAAGGGTTTTGTGTCACCAAACATTAAGATATTTGACGGGACTGGAAATTTCAGACAACACATAGCACATTTCCGAGCCAATTATGACAACACAAGAAATAACAAAGCTTTACTCTTCCAACAG
>NW_018220517.1:67828-68805 GCF_001263595.1 Phalaenopsis equestris
TTTTAGGATTTGACATCTGATACGGCATTGTTTTAGGTTCTCATCCTATCGCAATCTTCCAAATCAAATTCTAGAGGTTGAGGATTCTACATCTGATTCCGCGTTACTTTAGGTTCTCATCCTATTGTAATTTTTCAAATCAAATTCTAGAGGTTGAGGATTAACATCTGATTTTGCGTTGCTTTAAGAGCTCCTCCTATCACAATCCTTCAAATCAAATTCTAGAGGATGAGGATTTCACATCCAATCTGCATTACTTAGTAATGATTCACACAATATTCTAGAGGTTGAAGATTTCACATCCGATACCGCGTTGCTTTAGGTTCTCCTCCTATTGCAATCTTTCAAATGAAATTCTAGAGATTGAGGATTCTACATTCTATTCCACGTTGCTTTAGGTTCTCATCCTATTGAAATCTTTCAAATCAAATTCTAGAGGTTGAGGATTCATATATGATTCCGCGTTGCTTTAGGAGCTCCTCCTATCGCAATCTTTTAAATCAAATTCTAGAGGATGAGGATTTGCATCCCATTCCGCATTACTTAGCAATGATTCACACAATATTTTAGAGGATGAGGATTTCACAGCCGATTCCGCATTGCTTTGCAATAGTTCAACAATATTTTAGAGGTTGAGGATTTTATATCCGATTCCATGTTGCTTTAGGAGTCCCTCCTATTGCAATGGTTCATAGCTCATTTTAGAGGTTGAGGATCATAGCATTTGATATTGAATTGCTTTAGGAGCCCTTCCTACTGCAATGGTTCACTTTGTATTTTAGAGGTTGAGGATCACAACATCCGATACCACATTACTTTAGGCCCTTTATCCTATCACAATCTTCCAAATCAAATCTAGAGGTTGATAATTTTACATCTAATACCGCGTTTCCTTAGGAGCTCATCCTATCTCAATCTTTCAAATCAAATCTAGAGGTTGAGGATTCTACACCTGATTCCACGTTGCTTTAGGTTCT
>NW_018220517.1:71688-72932 GCF_001263595.1 Phalaenopsis equestris
TATTGACTATTCTTAGAAAACTAGACAAGGAACCCTCACCATTAGAAATTTCAAACTCTTCTCTACTTAACTTGAAGTTCCATATATTGGTCCTAACCTCTAGCACTTAGTACTATGGGGGAAACTCAAGATGAGTCACCTTTAGGACTACTGGACCTTAGGGTTGACCCTGGGTGTTGGTCTAGGGCTAAGGCACTAACTTGCACTCACTCTAACCTACAATCACTCACAATCCTAAACCTAAAACTTATTAACTTTCATCCCTTGATCTTTTGAGAGACTCATGTAGATGGTCCCCTAAACCCACTAGTCCTGAGCTGGAGTTTAGCTAAGACCAGTACATAGAGGACCCAAATGAGGTTTCCATTGGTCCATAGCTCATGTAGGGTGGTTGGCACCCCAATTCTACCAAAAATATCCAACTTGGCCTTTTGACCCCCCAAAACCTACCCAAATTTCCTAAACACCCCCAAAAATCCCCAAGTTGGTCAAAATCCTCAAATCCATCCAAAATACCAAAACTTGTTCAAAAGTCATTTTAAATCTTTTCAAAATACCCAAGCTACCCAAAACTACCTAAAAATTCCAATTACCAAAAAATGCCAAATTTACCAAAATATCCCCAAAATTACCAAAATTACAAAAATGCCCTTGGCACCCGGAATTTTCCCAAAACCTCCAAAATTACTTCAAATGACTCCGAAAACAATTTGAAGCCTTCAATAGAACCCAATTTGGCTAATTTGGCCATTTTGACTAAAACCCCCAAATTGCCTCTAAAGGCCTAATTTCCCCAAATTCACTTTAAATGTCCATCAATTTAGCCAAAATTTCCCTCAATTTCAACTATAAACTCAAATTAATCTTTAATATGATAAATTAAAACAAAATCCAAACCAAATTGACCCATAATTTGAGCCCAGTTTCAACATAATTCTAAAACCCCAAATTTGCCCCAAATTGACTATGTCCCCAAATTTCACCAAATTGATTGCCTTAATCCCAATATTGCCTTAATCCCAAAATTGGCATTGCCTTAATCCCAAAATTGGCACCCAATTTATGTTGAAAACTCTTCATGAGGTTCATATTGAACTTTTTGAACAATCAATTTTTACTTAGCCCAAGGCTAACCCAATCGAGACCCAAATCGAGCCCAATATACCCAAACTGACCAAATCTGTAAAATCCTTCAAATTTCCCCCCCCCCCCCCACTTTCCACAAAACCACTTCCACACCCCTC
>NW_018220517.1:72954-76578 GCF_001263595.1 Phalaenopsis equestris
GAATCCCCTGAGCCAAGAGGTGACCAATGCCGGGCTGGCCAGCCACCTTGGTGGCTGGAAAATGGCCAAAAACATGGCCAAGACAAGGGATTTTAACCCAATTCAAACCCAAAGGCCAAATCAGCCCAGTTGCTCATTGGAGCTTCTGTGCCCTCCACATAAGCAGCCAAATGCACCCCTCAATTTGCCCTGGGAGCCAGCCTAGGCCATTTTATTTAAACTCCCCCTCCATGGCTAAAAGGAGAGAGCTTGAAATTCCTTGGGAAGACTCTGTAAAACTTCTTCCAGGGCTTTCTGAAGACCTCTTGAGCTTGACCAAACGTTCCCTAGCCACTCAAAGCCATTGCTTGAGTTCAATTTTGAAGCTCAATTTCCAGGCCAAAATAGGACATCCTCCAAACCTCGACGAAATACAAATTAATTGCACCCACACCATCCCAAAATCAATAGAAGAAGATCCCCATAAAAGCCCCGTCATCCGGCCACCCTAAGGTGGACTTCAAGCAAACCCCCAAATCGGCCTTAGTCGAACTTGGTTCTAGGCATTTCACCATAACCATAGGCTCCTGGGACCCACATAAAGCTTCTACAAGCATCCAATCGAGGCTACCCCTCTTGGACCAAGGTATTCAAAGTTAACCCTAAACTTAGATTCTTTTAAATATCCATGAATATAAAGTCAATTTAATGGTTCCTCAACCGTATGGATGTGTTCTACTAGTCAATACGAGCATTTTAAAAAAAAATTGCACTCAATTTTGTTAAGAATCGAGTGAGATATTAGCATTTTAAAATGGACAGTTTTCGGGTCCAGTTTGTTTGGGACGATGACCTGTGACCGTCAAATCGAGCGTGTATCGATCGGGTGGCCCTGATCGCGTCGGACGAAGCACGGTCCAATAGGGGCAGGAATGAGTTGGCTGGAGGTGTCCAATCAGAAAGAAACACATGGCCTGTTCGACCCGTACGAGGTTGACATGGATAAGTAGAAAAATAGGGACTTTTTCTTATTTATTTAATCCTCGAAACTTCAAAAATACATAACTTTGTGTAGAAAAATCACAAAAATAAAATTAAAATATCCACTTGCTCAGTGAACAGAGGAGAATAATGTGGAGAGGAGAATAATGGGGATTAAAATTAATGTCAATTTGATGAATATTTTATTTTAAAAAATTTAATAAGTGTTAGGAGTATTTTAACTCTCCATGCATGTAGACTTGTCACCATAGCTTAAATTTTTGGCATGTTGTAGCCTCTGTCAAGGGGAATGTTTTCTAATTTTTCCAAAGTCAGAGGAGATCCCAAGGCAGAGATACAAATTATCCCAAGACAGAGATACAAATTTTTCAAGTTTATGCACATTATTTGCTTAAATTAATCATAATAATTAGCATGTTGATTAGAAAATTTCAAGAAAATTTTGGAAGGTCCATCATGACTAGAGGAGCTTTTGAAAATAATTTCATGGGTCAAGACATTTAAAATGTACTTAATTTTCACAAACACTAAATCATTAAGATAATTAATTTTAGAAAATACAAACAACAAAATGACTTGATTCTTGATCTCCACTATTATTTCAGATCTACAAAACTCCCCATAAAAATTTCAAAGCTCTTTAAGTCCATTTGATGGCCTAAATTGATTTCTTATGTTAAATATCTTTTTTGGCACTTAAATGATTTTTTAAAAATCAAAATAAAAATAAAAAATTTATAAAAACTTATTTTTTGAGTTCTCTATGATCAAGGATATTTTCTAAAAATAAAATGATATTTAAAATAAAAACATGATTTTTAGCCTATTTTAAATATTTAAATAATTAAAAATCCCTAAAACTCACAAAAATAATAAAACTCATGAAAATATTCTAAATTACTTTCCAAGAACTTAGAAACAATTAGAATATTTTTCCTAGTTTTCTAAATAAGGATATTGAATTTCAAATCTTAAAAATAATTTTTAAAGGCTAAAAATGAGTTTTCACTAAAAACCATTTCAATAAATCAAATAAAATTCAGAAATATATAAACTTTCTCCTCTAAGTTCTCTGATCTTAGGAGGACCTTTCAAAAACACAAAACTTAATTTTCCCCATTTGAAATATTTTATATTAAATAAATGGTATAGAAGTTAAAACAATTATTAAATTTCAAATAAAATTCAAAAAATCATGTAATTTTGTCCAAAGGCTTCTCTAGTCTAGATCTACCTCTAGTTAAAATTTCAAGGGATTAGGGTTTACATTGGTCAAGTTAGGAATTTTCTTTGAAAAATCCTATTTTTACATGAAAATAATTATATAGAATAAATTAAATTTAAAAAAATCAAATTTTCTCCTCTAACTTCTTAATTGTCCCATGAATGATCTAGGATAAAAATTTCATAATCATTTGAGTTGAATTTGACAAATTATGAAGTGTTAGAGACTTAGGGGAAATTGTGTAATTTTGTAAATTTAGCCTTAATTAACATTTAGGCTTAATTCAAGGAGGGAAATGGGTAACTTCTGATCTTAATTTGGATGTTTGAAACATAAGTGTGTTTATACACAAAGGGGTTAATTGGTAGAAATCAATCTCCCTTTCTTAATTAAAGTTAATAAATTTCTAATTTATTAAAGTTTGGAAGTTTATTAAAATAAAATGAACCTAGGGCTGAGGGGTATGATTTTTGAAGTCAACAATTAATCAATTTAATACACCTTATTTGATTCTCAAATAAAAATCAAATCATGAATTATGACCACCTAAAACTTAACCTTTTCAAAACTAAATAAGACAGTCACGTAGGTCTTAACGGCTTAGTAGTGACTTAGGCTAAATCAAGTTTCATTTAAATGAGGATTAGAAAAGTAAATATCATTGAAAATTAGAACATTTTTCAAACACTACATGCCCAATTAGTACCAAAATTTGGTTAAGTGTTCCAATAACACTAACTGGTCTTCTCTTTAAGGGTCTTCACCCATATAACTCTTAGATTGAATCACAAGTGATAATTACCCTATTCTTAGCGATAATTGAGACATCAGTGCTCACTGAGCATTAAGGGTATTTACAGGATGACTTATTAAGCAACATAATAAGTTTAAAAGAACTCGGGATTTTCCACGAGTCAGTGAGAAAGCAGCACGGACTTGCTTCTTTCTCTAGATCTGTTGGATATCTTAAAGATCTACTAAACTTAATATGTTTTGCTTGACAAAATCATCCTTAACTAAACTCATAAGGACCCATCAATATATGACATAGGGTTAGGAAAATTACCAAAAACTGACTTTTTGCCTCTATATAATCTGCCCTGACATCCATTTTGAGATTCAGGTGGTGGAACGAGAATACTCGCCAGGTACGCTTTTTTACAGTTTTCAGCGTTGTCTTCATTGTAATTTTATACTATACTTTTGTGCTTATACAAATTTGCATGAAAAACTAAAATTATAAGGATCTCCATAAAACCAAAACCAAAACTAAAATCAACCAAGATAAAATTCACCACCACAACATTCAAAATATAAAACAACTCAAAATTTTATTACAAACAACACAAAAAACTACAATTGTAACTAAATTAGGACGTCTCTATCGGATGATTGGGAATTCATCGAAGGAGGGGGGA
>NW_018220517.1:77155-142060 GCF_001263595.1 Phalaenopsis equestris
TCAAAACTGAAGCCAAACATTAGGATAGCTTGGGAAGTCACCGAGGTTCTCCTCTGGATCCATGACATCCCCTAGTTCTTTCGCCTTTGGATTCTACAATAAAATGTTCCAAATTTGAACCAATCTCCTTTCATACCTCTACTTCCAATCTCATTGAAAAGTCCTACCCTTTAAAATTCTTTGAAGATAATATTTCTTGATTTTTATCAAGAGTCTTCTTAGGTGACTTTGGTCATTTAAGATGTAATTAACTATAGTTGCTTGCCCTTATAGGAAGCATGTTTGAAACCAGTTTAATATAAACCATATTTAATCCTGTATAATAAATAGGGGAACTTGTCGGCAAATATAAAGGTTTTGCAGACCAAACAAATGTCATATATTCCTTAGTTTATTTGATCGAGACTCATCCTCAAGTATTGTGTTTATCCTTCGGGATAGATACAGGGTTTTAGGTACAATGCTCTTTCATTTAAACTATGGAAAATATGGGGTCAGTTTGATTTCATGTTTTTCTAAACTAAATATATATGTAAATTAAAACATCCTTCCGAAGCGGGCGGCGGGATTTCGATTCCGGTGACCAACATCTTCTTACGGGCAACTCCCCTCCAACCAAAAATAGCGCCAACACCTCCCACAAAGCGCTTGGTTTAACGTCGTCAACCCAACGTACCAATGTTTATTCAGGATGACTCAACATCAAGATTGCTTTAAATTGTGGCATATACCCTTCATAATAATGTTTTAATCGATGTCCATTAACTTTAAATTTCTTTCAAGTTTGAGGATACTCAATAACAACAATTCCATAATGATAAACTTTGATCACATTTAATGGTCATAACCATCCAGACTTTAGTTTTCCTGAAAATAATCTCAATCTAGTACTATATAATAGAACTTCTTGTTCAGATTCAAATTTCTTTCTTATAATCTTCTGATCATGTCATATTTTCATTTACTCTTTAGATATATTTGCATTATCTTATGCTTCATTTCTAATCTCTTCAAGTTCATTGAGTTGCAATAATATTTTCTGACCAGCATCCTTTAAATTAAAATTGAATTCCTTAATAGCCTAAAATGCTTTATGTTCCAACTCTAATGGTAAGTGGCATGTTTTACCAAAAATAAGTGTATATGTGGACATTCCAATTAGAGTCTTATAAACAGTATTGTATGCCCATAATGTAGTATCTAATCTAGCAAACCAATCCAATTTATCAAGATTTATATTTTTTTCTAAAATTCTCTTTATTTCACAATTTGATATTTCTACTAGACTGCTAGTCTGGCGATGATAAGCAGTTGATAATCTATGCATGATATTATATTTTCTAATCAATTTCTCGGTCCTCTTATTCTTAAAATGGGATCCTCCATCAGTAATAATCACTCTCAAAATTCCATATCTTGTAAACATATTTTTATTTAAAAATTTTGAAACACTTCAGGCATCATTTAGAGTTTTACTAGCATAATATATTACTTTAAGAACCCTGTCACTGTCAAACATTTGCCTTAAAATAACTCCAATGGCATAATCACTAGCATCACACATTATTTCAAATAGTTTCTCCCAATCACGTAGAACTATTATAGGAGCTGTGATTAATTTTTATTTTAATAATTCAAATGATTTTATGCATTCCTCATTAAAATTAAATTTAGTATCCTTTTCTAAAGGTTGACATAATGGCTTAGTAATTTTTTAAAATTTTTTATATAACGCCTGTAGAAACCATCGTGTCGTAGAAAACTTCTTACCCCTCTAACTGTAGTAGGAGGTGGTAATTTTACAATAACTTGAATTTTTACCGGATCTACTTCCATGTCATTTTCAGAAATTATATGCCCAAGTACAATTCCTCCTGCAACCATGAATTAACATTTTTCCCAGTTTAATACTAAATTGATATTTAAAAATCATCCATAAATTCTTCTATTCCACATTCAATTAAATTACAAAAAATTGACATCATGCATCTTTGAAATATTACAGGTGTGTTACATAGTCCAAAAGGCATTCTACAAAAAGCAAAAGTTCCATAAGGACTAGTGAATGTCTTGTAAATATTGTATTTTCTTGATCCTCAAGAGCAATCAAAATTTCATGATACTCGGTATATCTATTCATAAAATAGTAATATTTATGCCCAGTCAATCTATCCAACATTTGGTCTAGAAATGGTAAAGAATGATGATCTTTTTTTGTTGTTGCATTTAATTTTATATAATATATACAAATTCGCTAACCAGTAATTTGTCTTATTGGTATTAATTCATTTTTCTCGTTAACTTTAATTGTCACTCCTCCTTTCTTTGGAATACAGGGAATGGGACTTACCCAAGCACTATCTAAAATAGGATATATAATTCCAACATCTAACCATTTTAAAATTTCATTTTTAATAACTTCTTTCATTATTGAGTTTAATCTCCTTTGAGGGTCAGCTTTAGGCTCATATTGTTCATCAAATAGAATTCTGTGCATACAAATTGAAGGGAAGATTCCTTTAAAATTTGCTAAAGTCCATCCAAAGGCCTTCTTATATCTTTTCAAAGATTTCACTAATTTTTGCTCTTGAAATTCAATTAAATTAGAAGATAAAATAATAGTTTATATAGATGAATCTCCTAAAAACACATTTTAAATGGGTAGGTAATACTTTTAGTTCAAGTTTGGGTGGTTTAATAATTGAAGGAATAAGATTTTTTTTATCATCTTCCGTAAGGTCCAAATTCTCAATTTTTTTCTGAACATAATCTAAATTCTCATTTTTTAATCTTCTGTAAGGTCCAAATTCTCAATTTTTTTTCTGAACATAATCTAAATTCTCATTTTTTACTTCATTCTCATTCTCATGCTCAAAGTTCTCTTCTTGCCTTAAATTTTCTTCAAAAATTCCCTTAAATCGCTTATTACTTAGATAATTAATAACTTCCATTCTAAAACATTCATTATCTTTTTCTATCGCAAGATATTTCATAGCTTTTGCTATATTAAATGTTACTTCTTGATCATGTACTCACATCTTTAATTCTTCTTTTTGCACATCTATCATAGCTCTCCTTATTGCAAGAAATGGTGTCCCCAAAATAATATGAATCTCTTTATCTTCCTTCATATCTAAAACAATGAAGTCCATAAAAAAAATAAATTTATTCACTTTTACTAATACATCTTCTATACTCCTTTAAGATAAGTTATTGATCGATCAACTAATTGAAGAGTTATAATAGTAGGGGAATTCTCTCATAAATGTAACCTTTAAAAATTGATAGAGGCGTAAGATTAATACTAGCTCCTAGATTACATAAGGCTTTTCCAAAAAATTTCTCACCAATAGCACAAGGTTTTCTCACCAATAGTTCCAAAAAATTTCTCACCAATAGCACAAGGTATAGTAAAACTACTAGGATCTTTTAACTTTTCATGGAGCTTTTTCTGAATAATTGTGCTACACTCTTCATTGAGTGTGACGGTCTCATAATCTGCAAACTTCCTCTTCTTGTTTAGTACATCTTTCATAAATTTCACATAATTTATCATTTGTTCCAAATCTTCAATGAAAGGAATATTTATCGTTAGCTTTCTTAGAATTTCCAAAAATTTTGTAAATTGTTTATCTTTATTCTATTGCTTCAATTGTTGAGGAAACTAAGGTGGAGGTTTTTCTAATGAAATTTTTATTAGTTTATTTGAAGAATCTATATTAGAATATATATCATCATTGCCTTTTTCAATTTTCACCTTCTCAACTTCAGTTTCTCTTTAGATCCTTATCTCCAATTCTTTTCCACTTCATAATTGAATAGATTTAATTTGCTCCTTACTCTGATCTTTTGGATTAACTTCAACATTGCTAGGAAGAATTTCTTAAGGTTTGTTACTAACTGTAGTAGCTATATGCTCTAATTGATTTTCAATATTTCTAATTGCAGCTCCTTAACTTTGTATTTGATTTCTCATATTCAACACCAATTCTTTCACAAACAACTTCTTCTCCTTAACTTGGGAGTTACTACTAAATCACGAGGATAATAAGGTCAATAGTTATTATTTCCTTGGTTATTTGAATTTCCTGAGGGGTTCACTAAATTGTTATAATTATTCCAACTAAGATTAGGTTGATTTTTCCATCCAGGATTATAGTAATTAGAATAGGGATTATTAGTTATATTATTTATAGCATTCAAAGTTTCATAAGGTGATTGAGTATCAATTATCTATCGTAGTGAATTTTCCTCTAACATTAGCGGCGTTTAAAAATAGTTCACTCAAATTTGATCAATCTTCTTTGATATAGCATCAATTTGGGATGTCAAAATAGACCTTGCATCAGAATCATGAATACTAGCTACTCTCTTTTACTTTACCCGTTTAGAGGGCAATTGAAATTTTTAGTAGTCATCTCCTCTATTAAAAAATATGTTTCATCCAAAGATTTTGACATTAATGATCCACCTACAGTCGCATCTATAATAAATTTATGTATCCTACTAATCCATTGTAAAAATTTTTAATTATTAACCAATTATGTATCCTACTAATCCATTGTAAAAATCTTTAATTATTAACCAATCAGGTAAAGCATGGTGTGAACACCTCCTAAGAAGATCTTTAAATCTTTCTCAAGCTTCATATATTGATTCCCCTTTGAATTGATAAAAAGATGTAATATCGTTTCTAAGCTTGGTAGTTTTCAAGAGTGGCAAATATTTAGCCAAAAAATTTTGTGATAGTTCTCCCCAAGTTCTGATAGATCCAGGTGCTAATAAATTTAACCAAGCTTTAGCTTTGTCCCTTAATGAAAAAGGAAAAACTCTAAGCCAGACAACATCATTAGACACTCTATCATATCTAAAAGTAGCACATATTTCTAGAAAACTAGCAAGATGTAAGTTAGGATCTTCAGTAGGTGTTCCTCCAAACTGATTATTTTTTACCATCTAGATAATAGTAGATTTAAGCTCAAATGAATTAGTAGCGACATCAGGATTTTGAATAGTCAAGTGAAGTTCATCTGTTGTAGGATTAGCATAATCTTTTAAAGGTCTTTGTCGATTTTCATTTTCATTTATTTGATTATCTAAGTTATTCGTCATTTTGTTCAAATTTCTTATTTCTTTTTGTTGTTTTTTTTATTTTTTGTATCAGTACATTCTAAATCTGAATCATAAGGTATTAAACCTTCTGATCCAATACTACACATAAACAAATGTAATAAGCAATAGTAAAAATTCTTAAACATACTCCTAAATTTCTATTAAAAAAATTTTATGATTTTTTATTTTTTTTGTATATTTTTTTTATTTTCATTATTATTTTTTTTTTATTTTATGTATATATATTTTATTTAATTTATCGCTAAATTTCCTAATTTACCAAATTCATTTAATTTATTGTTACATTCCCCGGCAACTGCGCCAAAAACTTGATCCTAAAATCATAGATGTGTAAAATTAATAAAATTGACTTCGCTTTGCAACGATGTCAAAACTTGATTTGTTATTGATGAATGAACAATTGAAGCAATTAATGTTAGGATCCTACGCAAGTATATGTATCGTTATAAAGTAATACAAGAGTTTCTGATTAAGCCTCAAATATCGACCCCGCGAGGAAGGTGTAAACTCGTAATGGAAATTGAAATCACAAAATTTAGAACAATAAAGAAAATCTACTACACTAATTTCAAATGTTTAGGGTGCTATCATAACTAAATTATCAACTACTAGCAAAATTGTAAAGCAAAGCTAAATAATTACTACAAAACTATCTTTATATTTTAGTGACGAAGTTATGAAATATGAGAAAGCATCTTTTCTACTACAATGAGTTCTTAGTTAAATGAGAGAGGTAAATGGTTTGAATTTGTATTGTACCAAATATGAGCAGTTTTAATTCTCTACCCTCGGTCAAGTGTTATTGAGAATTGTTGGCTAATCTTAGGTTTAGTGCCTAAATCCATGGTTAGGTTGGGAGGATACTGGCTCTCACTCCAGGGCTCCCACTTCCCTTCCTTTGAAGGCTAACTCATGCTTGAGTTCTTAAATACTAAGACCAAATCAAGATTTTAGTCTGTCACCCAAAAATCTCCAATTATTCACACAGTAATGTATAATTCCCTATTTATTTGCGCCCAATTCCATGAGCAAACCACTCTTTCATGGAATTGAATGTGATTCTCACTTTGTTGTAGAAATCATACTCCATTTCTAGTATCGTATGTTTCACAATATATTTTAGCATTTCAATTGGTCAGATCAAAAAGTAAATTAAGAACAGAGTGAAAAAATCATCACAATTTATTTTTATATTTTAAAATAGCACATCCAAATTATCTCTTCATTTCACCATATTTCAGAGTAGGGAGAAAGACAAAGAAGACTGCTTAGAACTCAAGAGGAAGATACAAAAAAATATGAATTTAATAAATAAAGAAATTTTATACAATAATAATAAACAAACACCACTTATCTGTAACTCCTCCTCGAAGCAAATCCCTTGAAGCTCCTCTTGAGTCTTTTTCTCTCTTTACAAGACTCTTGATTCTCTCTTAAAAGATGTAAGGAAAAAAAAATCTCTCACTTATCTCCCTCTCCAACAACACTTAAAGACACTTGCAAGGAGAAATCACACTTAGACTCCTCACCAAACTCAAAGAACTAACTTAAGACTCAACACACTACACAATACGCACGATGGAACATTAGTGGAAAGTGATAAGACACTAAGGGAATTGTTTTTTAGATACATTTTTGCTCTAAATAGAGCATAATGTCGGCTTTCCAAGAGATGTGTCAAGTAACTCAAAAAGCATCCAGATTCATTGAATCTTCTAAAAATTTGCCTTGCACCGACATTGGCGCAGTCGGCGCCCACGCTAGCGTCGTCAGTGCCAGTGACCCAAAATTAATTTGGAACTCTCTGTACAATGGCACCGTAGGCATCCTTTCTATTCCGAACTCCTTCCTTCATGCTGGTGACATTAGCACTGAGCATTTCTCTCCAAAATGCCATTTTTGAATCCAAATTCCATCCTTTTTGCTTCCTTTTTGCTCCAAGTGCTAAAAATCTTTAACGTGCAATAAAACATGAAAAATATCTTCTTTTAAAGCGCAATATGACCAAAAATGAGCATAAAATATAAGTCTAAAAATGCATATATTTTTTGTGCATCACTTCTAAAGGCACACATCTTTGAATAATTAGATCTTTTCCTTGTTTATATAAAATTAGGTCATCCCAAAAATAAGACTTAGTTTCAGATAAAAATTTCCTCTTCTGTTGGTATGTCATTCAATATAGTATATTTTCACTAACAATATAGTTCCCAATGTCGGCATACCATGGAGCACACCGCTCATCAATTCTGAACAATTCTTCATCTGAAAAATGTTAAGTAATTTCTTTTTCAAAACAGAGTAAAACAGAGTGATTTTTCTAATGATTTTTCTAATTCTGGACTGGACAGATGATCATCAATTTGATTCTTATCTCCCTTCTTATCTATTACTTCAAAGTCAAATTCTTACGAAGGAAGAATCCATAGTATCAATATTGATTTTGCATCAATCTTTTTCATTAAATGTTTAATAGCATAATGATCTGTATGCACAATACATTTGGTTCCAATTACATATGTTCTGAATTTATCAAAAACATATACACTTGCTAATAACTCTTTTTCAGTGGTGGTATAAATAATTTGAGATTCATTAAGAGTTCTACTAGCTTAGTAAATTACTTTGAAAATTTTATCATGCTTTTGTATTAAAACAACTCCAATAGCATAATCACTTGCATCACACATTAATTCAAAATATTTTTCCCAATTTAATGAAACCATAATTGGTGCAGTGACTAATTTTTTTTAATAGCTCAAAAGCTTCAAAAGCTTTTAGTCACTCCTTATCAAAATTAAAAATTACAAATTTTTTGAGTAAATGACATAGAGCTTAGCAATTTTTTTAGAAGTCTTTAATGTCTTTGGTATATCACCTGCAGAATCCAACATGTCCTAAAAAACTCCTACATTCCCTCACATTTATTGGCTTAGGTAAATTAGCTCGCTTAAATTTTTGCAGGGACTACTTCCATACAATTTTCTGATATCTAATGTCCTAAAATAATTACTCTTGCTACCATAAATTGACATTTTTCCTAATTAAGAACTAAATTTATTTCTTTTCAATACTTAAGAACTCTCGATAAATGTTCTAAAAATGATTCAAATGAAGTTCCAAACACTAAAACATCATCCATAAAATCTTCAATCCTTTTTTTTAATTAAATCACAAAAAATAGCCATCATACATCTTTGAAATATAACATGAGTGTTACATAAACCAAAGGACATTCTTCTAAAAGCAAATGTACCATAAAGACTAGTAAAAATTGTTTTCTCTTGATCCTCAGAAGCTATTTGTATTGGATGATAACTTGTATATCCATCCAAAAAGCAAAAGTATTTATACTCAGCTAGTTTATCCAACATTTGATCTAGAAAGGGTAGTGGAAAATGATAGTTCCTAGTGGAAAGATTTAATTTTCTATAATGAATGCATATTCACCACCCTGTGATTTATCTTGTTGAAATTAACTCATTATGTTCATTCATAGTCACAGTCACTCCTCCCTCCTCCTTTCTTAGGAATGCAAATAATTAGACTAACTCATGCACTATCTAAAATAGGGTTAGATAATTCCAAAATCTAACCACTTTAAAATTTCCTTCTTAACAATTTCCTTGTTAACAATTTCTATCATAACAAGATTCAATCTCCTTAGAGGATCAACCCTGGATCTTAACAAGATTCAATCTCCTTAGAGGATCAACCCTGGGTTTGTAGTTTTCTTTCAAACGAATTCTATGCATACAAATTGAAGAACTGGTTCCTTTAATATCAGCAATTGTCCATCCAAAGGCTTTCTTATAATTCTTCAAATTTTTCATTAAACTCATTTCTTCTTCTGTAGTTAAATTTGAGGAAATTATAACCGGTAATGTTGAGGAATCACCTAAAAAGGCATATTTTAAATGTTCAGGAGGTAACTTCAACTCAAGTTCATAAAGTTTTTCATTTAATGAACAAAAAGATTTATCTTTTTTTATCGTGTCCACAACTTCAAAATTTTCTCGAACATAATTTGAATATTCCTTATAAAAATTTTCAAATTGATCTAAATCCTCTTCTTGCTCATGTTCCAACACTTTCATTTCAGATTTCTCTTTATAAGTTAGTTTGAAATGGCATTCACTCAGACATATTATTACATCCATTCCATAATATTCATCAATTTTCCCTTTTACAGGATACTTCAATGATTTAGAAATATTAAAAGTAACTGTTTGATCATTGACGCGCATGGTTAATTCTTCATTTTGCACATCTATCATTGCTCTTCCTATATCGAGGAAATGTCTTTCCAAAATGATAGGTATCTCCTTACTTCATATCTAGCACAATGAAATCAAAATGAAAGATAAATCAATCCATTTTCACTAAAACATCTTCTATAAGTCCTTTAAGATATGTTATTGAACAGTCTACTAACTGCAAAGTTACAGTAGTAAGGGATATTTCTCCTAATCTCAATCTTTTAAATATTGATAATGACATAAGTTTAATGCTTGCACATAAATCACATAAAACTTTTCCATAAAATTTGTCTCGTATTGCACATGAAATTGTGAAGCTACAAGGATCTTTAAGCTTTTCACATACCTTTTTTTGAATTATAGCATTGCACTACTCAATAAGTGCAACAGTATCGTTATCTTTGAACTTTCTTTTCTTGATATGAATATCCTTCATAAACTTTACATAGCTTGGCATGTGTTCTAAGTTTTCAATAAATGGAATATTAATTTTAAGTTTCTTAATGATTTTCTGAAATTTTGAAAATTATTTATCCAACTTTTGTTGACAAAGTCTCTAAGGAAATGGAGGTCGTGTTTTTTCCCAAATCAACTTTAAGTTGAGAAATAGGTTTCTTTAAACCTTTCAAGCGTGCTCTTCAGTCTCTTCAATTTCTTCTCTATCTACTTCAATCTCTTTTTGAACTCTACCTTCCAACTCTCTTAAGTTTCTAAGTTGAACAGCTTTTACTTGCTCTTAATTTTGGTCTTTTGGATTTACTTCAGTATTACTATGAAGTGTTCCTTAGGATCTATTACTTAATAAATTTGATATTTTTATCAATTGATTTTTAATATTTCTTATTGTAGCTCATTGACTTTGTAGCTAATTTCTCATTTCTAACACCACTTCTTCTATAGACAACTTTTTCTCCTTAAATTGTGGATTACTATTAAAAATTGGAGGATAAGTAGGTCTATAATTACTATTAACTTGGTTGATCCAATTTCCCAATTGGTTTATTTGCTTGTTCCCCCAATGTTGATTACCACCCGAAGTATTACTCTAGTAAAAGTTAAGATGGTTCTTGCAACCTGGGTAATAATAGTTTGAATATAGGTTTTTTTTTATTATTTATGGCATTCAAAGTTTCAAATGATGCTTGACAATCTATCATTTAGCCTAATGTATTCTCTTTAATCATTGCAATTGGTTGAGGAAAATTCATTCCAAATTGGTCTAATTTCCTTGATGTTGTAGCAACTTGATTTTCTAACACAGCAAAAGCATCAAATTCATGAATATTTGCTTCTTTTTTAAGATTTACCCTCTTAAAAAATCATTGAAAATTATAGTAGTCATCTCATCAATTAAAGCATAAGCTTCATGAAATGGTTTTGGCATTAATGAATCACCATTAGAGAAATTGATAATTGATCTAAGAGATCTAGCTAATCCATTTTAAAAATTTTGAATTATTAGCCAATCTAGTATAGCATGGTGTGGACACTTTCTCAGTAGTTCCTTAAATTGTTCCCATGCTTCATAAATAGAACCCCCATCAAACTGGCAAAAAGATGTAATATCATTTCTAAACTTAAAATTTTTGTATGGTGAAAAATATTTACCAGGAAATTTCTGTGCTAAATCACCCCAAGTTCTGATAGATCCAAGTGCTAACAAATGTAACCATATCTTAGTCTTATCCCTTAGTGAGAAAGTTTTATCCCTTAGTTAGAAAGGAAAAATTCTAAGTCTTACAACATCATCCGATACACCATCATATTTAAATGTAGCACACAATTCTAGAAAATTTACAAGATGTAAATTTGGATCTTCAATTGGTGCAAGATGTAAATTTGGTAAATTTGGATCTTCAATTGGTGCTCCCCCAAACTGATTATTTGACACAATTTAGATAATAGTTGGTTTAAGTATAAATGAATATGCCAGTACAATAAGTTATAAAATACTACAACTGTAGAGTTTGCAAAATCTCTTAAAGGTCTAAACTATTGATTAATTTCAATATTTTGATTATTTTTGTTTGCCATTTCTTGACATTTTTTGTCTTTTTTTGTATTTTTGATTTTTTTGATTTTTCTGATAATTTTTTTTCTAATTCAAAATTGTAGGACACTAGTCCTTTAGAACTTGAACTATGCATACATTACTATAAAACCAAATAAATTAAAATCACATAAACAAGAACTTTGTATAAAACCAATTCTACAATATTCCTATAATAAATCTAAAAGTTTAAATAAGACTTTCTAAAAATAGAAATTGACTCCCTAGCAACGGCACCAAAAACTTGATCCCGATTTTATATGATAGTACGAATCTCCCTAGCAACGGCGCCAAAAACTTGATCCCGATTTTATATGAATGTACTACGAAGTATGTGATTATATTCTCAATTTTACTTCCTTATATTTCTTACTAATGGGATATTACGCAAGTATACGTATCGTTATTAAGTCCCTTACTTATAATTCTTACTTTGTAACAGCTAGCAAAAACTTGACTTCAAAGCAAATAAGAATGCATTTATTATATTTAATAATGGGATATTACGCAAGTATACGTATCGTTATTAAGTAATATATGACTTTTTTATTAAGCCCTGAATGTCGAACCCATAGGGATAAATACAATATGTAACTAAATCAGAAGAAAATAGATAACAAATTTTACTTTACAAAATATTCTTACTCAAACATTAGATGCTATAATAGGAATGAAAGTCTGATTCTTTTCATTAATTTTTTTATAATTAAAAGTAAAGTAAACAACTAACTATATTTAACTAGATATTTGTACGATGAAGGCAATATAAATATAATATCTTTTTTTCTTATAATGAATTAGTGACAAGTATAAGAATTATATAGTGGAAGTATTCAAATTATGTTGTGTCAAATGGGAGTAATATTATTCTTTACCATTACTAGAGATACTATAAAGAACATTGACTAATTTAAAGTTTGAATAGTCTTCAAGATAGGTTAGGTAAGGAAGATACTAGCTCTCACTCTAGAGTTCCCTCTTCTCCCTCCACCTGGGGGCTAACATCTTATATCGAAACCTAAAACTATAAACCAAATTAAGAGCTTTAGCCTGTCACTCTAAAGTCTTCTAATTCTACACCCTTCAAAGTTTATTTCCCTATTTATTTGCAATTAGTTATATGAATTACATTCTCATCCATACAATCTCATGTGATTCTCAACATTAGTTAACTAAGACAATACCATCTCAAATCTTACGTGTTCTCACAAAAATATTAACATCTTAATCTGCCAAAATAAGAAGTAAATGAAGTACAAGGTTAAAAATCATAACAAATTATACCAACATTAAAGATTAATACTTAACACCACTTCCATCTAGTACTTAATCACATATCATTTTAAGGAAAAATATAAAGAAAACTACTCATAATTAATGGAGAAAATATGACCACTCTTAAGTTTGAAAGTAGAAATCATGCAAATGAACAAGAAATCTAAATTAAAACCAAATGTAGTCACAAAAATAAAAACTTATCTCAAATTCTCTCCACCAAACTTTTGAAATTCCTTTGTATCTCTTCTCTTCCTTTCTCTTATAATACTTTCTACTCACTCACTACTAAGTATTAATCACAGTGTGCATATCAATCTAAAAGAAAGTTTCACAATACCTTTTTTTAGCCAATCGCTTATGCATCATGTTCAATTGCAAGAAATACGCTCAATAATCCATTTTTGGCCAAAATTACAACTGAGCTAATGAAGAATATAAAGTACTTTGAGGGTTTATAACATGAAAATGTTCAGGTGTTGGACATGTAAAATACATAGAAATTGTCTGCAATGTGAGAATCATAAAAAAAATTATAATAAAGGCCAAAGTTTAGATTATGGATAAATAAATATCTAAGAATTCCATTGCATATGGGTAAATCCTTTTTTTAAAAAAAAATGCTAGATTCGAATTTCATGAATAAGTGTAAGAGAAAATAAGAAAAGTATCATATCCCATGACAAAGTTAGGGACAAACACAAGTATAGGCGAACAAAGACAATTCATCGAATAAATGGACAAGAGACCCATCCATAACTCAAAACTTTCATTAGATTGGTAAAAAGTGCTTATAATCTGAATCTTCAAACAAAAAGGTGAGAGATCTCCTTTTAAGCTCAAGGCAGCCAAACATGGTTTGATCGATGATTTTTTTTATCATTAGTTTATATGCAGAAGAGATGAAATCATAATGAAATGGATCATTACTGCAATAAGCCTTTTAATTCCAAAACCTTTTTCCTTAGATCAAAAATTTATGTGATTCAATTTTAAAAGGGCTAAAATAGTGCAACTTCATGAACAACCCACTATAATTCCTAAGAGATATAAAAATCCTTGCTTACCAAATTGTAATGTATTGCAAATCCATCAAATAAAGAGAAGTTTGCATATAAATAAATACACTTGCAACCAAAAAGGAAGAAGCTCTTTACAGTTAAATTAAGAGAGGAGAAGATGTATTACTTCCAAATGCTTGTCAGAAATGAGAAGAAGTCACCTTGATTTCCCGTTCAAGAGAAATAAGAAAAACTAAACACCGAGCAAGCTACGGAAGAACCAACCAAGAAGAAAGAACCTCCCAGAATTTTGACAGTACCTCCCCCCTCTCCAAAATTTTAGCCAACCCAAAAGACCCCCCCCCCCCCCCTCTTGGGGTTTTTTTAAAAAAGAGAAGGAAGGAGAAACATACCTGAACTTAACTGGGGGTGAGTCGAACGCATGTGATAGGGATGAGATGAGTGGAGACAAGGGGCCATAGAGAGAGCGTGGCAGGTAGGTGGTGCAGGCGCGTGGTGAGAAATTGGAAGCTTTTAGCCAAGGCATGGGGAGAGGATACCTCAATGAAGCTTCATAAGATGGAGAGGGGAACTTTGCTGGATCATAAATAGGAAGAAAGGGGCGAGTTCGGTCGGCTAGGGCCCCGCTCAAGCCGAAGGGAAAAGAATAGGGGAGTGACCGAGGGAATTAGGGATTGATAAAATTAAGAATTTTTCTTTTTTTATTATTTAATTAAAATGCATCAAATTTTGTGCAATTTATTCTTGTACGGCTCTTGACCCGACCCACAATACACAGATATTTATGCTCCTTAATATGGCAATCACACAGATATTTATGTTCCTTAATATACCAAAAAACTTGACCCAAATTATATTTAGCGGCTAGTGAGAACAAATGTAATATGATAAAAATTTTAAAAATAGTTTCTCAGTAGAGGTACTACGCAAGTATACGTATCGTTTCAAGTAATATATAAGTTTTCCGTAAAAACCCAGTATCGATCCCACGAGGAAGCCGAAAACAAGTAAAAAATAAAATGAAATACATGAATTTTGTCTTTAAAAAAACTTTACTTAAGATTGCGGCAACTATCTAAAAAGGAAAATTAAGATTACTAAATTCTATAATATACAAATAAAAGTAAATATAATGACTTAGTCAATATATAAGAAAAGACTTCCTCCTTGGCAAATATTCATAATCAGGTAGGATTTCAAAATTTGTTTAGAAACTTAAAATGTGGTATTGTGACAAATAGGAGCATACCTATTTCATTACTTTCTTTCAAATTATGCAAAGAAAAATGGCTAATCTAGAGTTAGTATTGGCATGTACAGTAGTGTTGGGTAGGTTCTAATCTCTCACATCAAGATTACCCACTGTTCCCTCTTTATAGGACCTACGAGTGACCCTTAGTTCCAATTTCTAAACCAAATTGATAAAAGAATCTAGCCTGACACTCTAAGAAACACCAAGTTTATGCCCATCAAATCTTGTCTCCCTATCTATTTGCACCCCCTTTAGATGATCACGACTGCTCGTTCCTAGGAAGAATGTGATAATTACAAGTCAAGAAATCTTAGCCCTTTCAGGTCTATAAGTTAACAAGTTCATCAAACGGTTTTAACAATACAAGTGACCAATTTATAAAGGAAATGAAGGACCGGTAAAAAGATTATCACAATTTTCAGGAATAAAAGAATATCAAAAAAAATCAAAATCACTTAATTAATTAATTCATATTGTAAGGATAAAGAAAAGAAAACTACTCACAAAGCATGGGCATAACCAAACAAAACATATTTATAAAACTCCAATCTAAAGTACAAAACTTAAGGATAAAGATACAAATATTTATCTGAAATGTTCTTCCAAGCACTCCTTTGAAGTTCTCTGACATCTCTGACTCCAACAACACTTACAAGACTCACAAACTTCATAAATAACAAAGACTCACAAAGAAAACTTCTCACACACTATGAAACTCTATAAATCTGACCCCCTAGCCTCTTGGAATTAATCTATATTTATAGAGCTTCAAAAATGACCAAGGGTTGCTTCAGACATCTATTCAAAATTTTGTCTCATTCGATGAATCTTCTAGAAAATAATTGTGGCATCTAGGCACCAGCTAATTTCTGCAACTGGTGCCTAGGTGCTAGTTCGGTTAGTTAGGTATTTTTCTTCAATTTAGCCCATTTTGCTCATTTTTACTCTTAAACTCTTTTTCTTACACCTGCAACCAAAAACATAAAAATACCATTCGTTAAAGCAAAATATCCTCAAAAAATGGGCATAAAATGTACATAAAAAATAGTTAATCTTAAGGTGGATCAAATCCCCCGAACTTAAATGTTACATGTTCTCAAGTAACCTTTCTATATATATAAAAAGTATAATTTATATAAGTGAGTTTTACTTGAAGATTTCTATAGCTTTTGTTTTATAAATGCAATAGTGAAACTTCTAGAAAAAATTTTAATAACATAGGATAAAACTAAATGTAAAAATATTTAGTAGTCAAGTTTAAGAATTCTGATATCCTATTTATTTCAAGAATAATTGTAATTTTTTATATTAAAGATACTTAGAAAAATACATCAAAAAGATTATCATGAGAAATTTACTAGTAAGGAAGCTAATACTTCATAAATAATTTTAGAAATATAATTAAGTACATTTCCTTAAGATGATTTAAGTCAAGCCAATTTTTGATTAAGCAACTCCTCATACTTCTCCTCACATTTATTTTCCTTTTTGCATTTCTTTTCTTTTTCTTTTTTCTCTTTTTTTTATTTTTCTTTTCTTTCAGGTTCATTTTCAATCTTTTCTTTTTTTTTATGTGAAGATTATTATATATGGATAGTCTTTAATGATTTTGAACTCCACCATCCACTTCTTAAAATTGAAAATTTTTCAGATTTCTTTACTTGATTAAATCTGTATTAGAATTGAAAAAGATTTTTGAAAAACTCTCAATTCTTTCTTCTCAAATAAAAATCCAAGATCTTTTACATTCCCAAAAATATAATTTTCTTTATTTTAAATAGTAAAAGCAAAATTTTATACTCTTATACTAAATATCTTAAATCAAGAATTACTCTTTTTATTAAATTTTTTTTGCTTAAGTTTACAAAACTATTTATAAAATAAAAAATATAGTTATGTTAAGCTATCTCAACATACCACATGTTATAATCAAATAGTTTTTTTAAAATAGATTTTACTTAGGACAAAGAAGGTTTAGTTTTAAAATTTTTCTCCCTTCCCCCAAACTTAAAATTTTAAATTAATTTAAGATAGTTAAGTTTATAATAAGCATGAAGAAAGAGAAAAAGTAAAAATATCTAAATAGGAGAACAGTACATGTACCATTAATAAAAACAAGTGCAGAGTAGTGGAAAATTTAATTTAAAAACATATTTATCATGAAAATTTGCAATGTAAAAGACTACTCTAACACATATCCAGCTCTAAGCAAAAGAGTAACAAAAGCAACAATGAAAATAAAAGTACAGAGTAGCAAAACATAAATAAACAGTCTAACATAAGATAGATCTACAAATCATAACTACTATAGAATGGGAAATAAAATCTAATCCTCATCATCATCAAAATCAAAGGGAATATCTTCATTTATAGATCAGTGACACTCAAAAGGTCTAAATGGAGGGCATGTAGGAAATTCAACTGTATGGTCTCCCTTTATGAATTTCACCAATACCTCATCATAATCAGCATCATAGTCACTTTTCCTTCTAAGTAAATTAGCCATATGATCAAATTTGTTGTCCATATCCTTCACACGACACTGCTTCAAAAACATATCTTTCTGGTGTTCCAAATAGGTTTCTCTGAACACATTCTAGAATCTAGATGGAGGCTCATTAGCAGTGGAAGTAGAATGTCTCTACTCAATGTACGAAAGTCCATGGTGAAATTGCAAAATAATTATGCCAAAATGTAGAACTAACCTCGAGAAGATGAAATCTGGTGTTTTCGAACCAAGAAAATTGAAGATTTGATCTCTATGAAACACCCTAAGACTGGTTTTCACAAAAAAATAGGAAGAAGAACGAGCTTGGTCGTCAACAATTGTGTGGGTTAAACTTAAATTGTAAAAATTTTGATTTTCAGTCGGTTTACATGACCAAGAGTCTAAACATCAGACCCAAAATTTTTCTTTTCTTGGGTTTTAATTATAACACAGCAAGACTAAGCCTTTTAGACAAAAATTTCTCATTAATTTTATGTCACACCTCATGTTTATTATGTTCCCAACATCTTATATTTTCCAATTTTAATTCAAATTTAATTCCAAAATTTTAACATGGGGGTTACACAAACATAGCTTTCATTAAAATTTCAAACAATAATACAATATTAAACACAAATACAATTAAGAAAGTCAACATAAGCAAACTAACACACAATCAACAACAGGATAAAGCAACACACATAACACATCCCTTACTAAAGTAAACACAAACATCAAACACAAACACTATAAATCTATTTGAATGATCAATCTTTTTTTATCTTATTCTCATCATCCCTATCACATGCCAAATATTTGCGATCAAACATGTAGAAGACAAGGGCATGAGGAAATTTGATAGCCATCTTTTCATCAATCCATTTGTTCTTGCTAGATATGGCTACCTGAGCATCCTGATAACTAGTCAAGTGGTCGGATTGAAGTTTCATCGGCCACTCTAAGTGCTCGTACTGGTGATACATATCTTGCAACTTGTTATGTAGATTGGAAAGCTCCACTTCAATCTTCCCTAACTTGCTTGTCACCTTCTCCAAACTCAGCACTAAAAATCCATTAAAATAAGTTTAGGCATCATTATGCTCAAAGTTATTTCCAACTCCATTCTCTTTATTCTCCATGGAAGCAAGTAAAATCTTCAAACTTTTCTAAACTCTCTTCTCTGGTTGAAATTTTGAAGGTATGAAGATTAGGGATGAAGGCTAAGCAGTTTTATAGAGAAGACATGGAGAAAAACTACTTTGGGGAGGTTTTCCCACATACAGAAACTATGGCGCCTAGGCCATAGAACTTTGGCGCTTAGGCACCAATCGTTAGTGCCTAAGCGCCAGTATTTAGTTAACTCTCAGGATAGTTAACTTTAAAAGACTGATTCCTTTAATATTTGCTAACATCCAACCAAAAGTTTTTTACAATTTTTTAATGTCTCCAATAATTTTTCTTCCTGATCTTTAGTTAAGTCTTAGAATTTTATAACAGGTAAAGTAGATGAATTTCCTAATAATACATACTTTAAATGCGTAGAAAGAACTTTCATCTCAAGTTTAAGAGTTTTCCTATTGAAGGGATTAGAGATTTACTATATTCAGTAGTATCCAAAATATCAAAGTTTTCCTGAACATAATTAGTATCCTCAACATTTATCTCTGATTATTTTTTCTTCAAAATCACTTTCAGATTCACCATCTATTCCTCCCTGATCTAATATCACTTCATTTTTTTCCTCAGAAATGACTTCACATTTTTCTTGATAATGCTTTACGATCATATAATCCATAATATCCATCATGTAGCACTTTTCCTTAATAGGATACTTCATTAACTTTAGAACATTAAATGTCACTTCATGGTCATTAACTCTCATGCTTAACTCTCCTTTTTGCACATCAGTCATAGCACGTCTGGCAGTTAGAAAAGGTCTCCCTAAAGTAATAGGAATTTCTTTATCTTCTTACATGTCTAGCAAAATGAAATCCATAAGGAAGATAATTTTATCCACTTTAACAACTACGTCTTCTATAACCTCTTTAGGATAAGTAATAGATCGATCAGCTAACTGAAGGGTTATAGTAGTGGGAGAAATCTCGTTTAAGTCTAACCTTCAAAAAGTTGATAAAGGCATGAGATTAATGCTAGATCCCGAATCACATAAATCTTTTTCAAAAATATTCTCTCCAATCACACAAGGTATTATGAAGCTATCAGAGTCTTTAAGCTTTTGAGGAAGCTTCTTTTGAATTATTGCACTACATTCTTCACTCAATGCAACAGTATCATAAGCTTCAAACTTCCTCTTCTTTCTTAATATATCTTTCATAAATTTTGCATAAGTAGGCATTTGTTCCAAAGCATCCGCAAATTAAATATTGATTGTAAGATTCTTAAACTTATTAAATATCTCAAAAAAATTTGAAAATTATTGATCAAGCTTTTGCTATCTCAGTCTTTGAGGAAAAGGAGGTGGTGGTCCTTCTAAATCATTTTTAGTTGGAGAGACAGATCGTTCAGGTCTTTAGATATAGTTTCGTTAGGTTCTTCAATCTCTCTCTCAACTTAAGTCTCTTTTTTACTTCGAAATTTTAATTCCTTTCAACTCTTAAGTTGAATAGCATTAATTTGCTCTTGTTTCGTTCCTTTATCTTTTTGATTTACTTCAACATTGCTAAAAAGTTTTCCCTGGGGTCTATTGCTAAGTGCGTTAGCAATTTGTCCCATTTGATTCTCAATATTTACTTTTGTAACACTTTGAATTTGCATTTGATTGCCCATTTCCAAACCCATTTCTTCTATATAAAACTTCTTTTCCTTAAATTGTTGGTTATTAAAGCCAGGAGGATAAGAAGGTCCATAGTTAGAATTACACTAATTGTTCAAGTTTCTTTTTGGGTTCGCTTGATTGTTTCTCCATTGTTGATTTCCACTACCATAATTGTTCTTGTTACAGTTAAAATTAGGGTGGTTATTCCAACCTGGGTTATAAAAGATTGAATATAGGTTATTGGGTTTATTAGCAACCACATGTAACGTTTCTAATAATTGGGAATCATTGGTTTGTCCTAATAAAATTTCTTCACTTGCTTGAGGTATTTGAGAAAAAATCATAACATAATTATCTGTCTTCTTAGATAATGAAGCAACTTGAGCTACTAAGATGGTAAAACGTCATTATCATTAATAATAGTCACTCTTTTTGGATTTACTCTTTCTGAGGGACATTAAAAAGTATTTGTGGTCATTTCTTCAATTAGGCATGAGCTTCATCAAATGACTTTAACATTAAGAACAACATCAATTATAAATCTAAGAGATCCTATTAACTCATTATAAAATGTTTGAATAATTAACCAGCCAAGTAAAGCATGATGTAGACACTTTCTAAGGAGTTCTTTAAATCATTCCCAAACATCAAAAATTGAATCCCCTTCAAACTGAATAAAAGAAGTAATACATTTCTAAGTATAGCAGTTTTTTTAGGAGGAAAATATTTACCCATAAATTTTTGTGTCATTTCTCCCCAAGTTGTAATAGATCCCGATGCTAATGAGTTTAACCACATCTTAGCATTATCTCTTAAGGAAAAAGGAAAAAATTCTAAGTCTAATCACATATAAGTCTAATCACATCGTTTGATACACCATCGTATTTAAATGTAGCACAAAGCTCTAGAAAACTTGCAAGATGTAAATTACGATCCTCAGTTAGTGTTCCCCCAAACTAATTATTTTTCTCTAACTGATTATTTTGCACCATTTGTATTATTGCAGGTTTAAGTTCAAATGGGTAAGCTGCTACAACAGGGATTTGAATACTTAAGTGAATTTCATCTGTCATAGGGTTAGCATAGTCCCTTAAAGGTCTTTGTAAATTTGGATGTTTATTTTCATTAGTAAAAGTTTCAATGTTATTTTATGATATGTTTGTCAATTTCTAAAGATCGTAAAGTTGTTTTTGCTTTCAAATTCTTCTTATCATTATTTCTAATTCAGAATCATAGGGTACTAAACCTTCAGATCCCAAACTTTACATACAAAAAGTAAAATTTAGAAAATAAAATACTAAATTTTTTAACCTTTTGTAAATTTTTTTTTATAATATTTGAATTTTTGTTTTAAAATTTTTGAAATTTCAAGTATGTAAACTCTAAAATTTTTTAGTAATAAAAAATAAAGTTTCAAAAAATAATTCCTAATAAAGATATTTCTTTTAAAGTTTCACTTTTTTTCGCTTCCTAGATATTGACGCCAAAAACTTAACCCGACCCGCAATTACGTAGATATTTATGCTCCATAAAATGTCAAAAACTTTACCCAAATTATAATTAGCAGCTAGTGAGAACAAATGTAATATGATTAAAAAAATAATTTTCTCACTAGGGGTATTATGCAATTATACATACCATTTCAAATAATATAGAGTTATCTTTAAAAACCCTAGTATCGATCCCACGAGGAAGCCGAATACAAGTAAACAATAAAATGAAATACATGAATTTTAACTTTAAGAAAACTTTACTTAAGATTACAACAACTATCTAAAGATAAAAATTAAGATCACTAAATTCTACAATATGCAAATAAAAGTAAATGTAAAGACTTAGTCAATATATAAAAAGAGACTTTCTCCTTGCCAATAAATCATAATCAGTGTAGGATTTCAAAAAAAAATTTGAAACTTAAATGTATTATTGTGACAAATAGGAGCATACTTATTTCTTTAACTCCTTTCGAATTGTAGAAAGAACATTGGTTAATCTAAAGTTTGTGCTGGGTAGGTTCTAGTATCTCACTTCTAGATTACGCAATGTGCCCTCTCTATAGGACCTACCAGTGACCATTAGTTTTTTTGAAAATTAAATGTATTATTGTGACTAATAGGAGCATACTTATTTCTTTAATTCCTTTCGAATTGTACAAAGAACGTTGGTTAATCTAAAGTTTGTGCTGGGTAGGTTCTAGTATCTCACTTCTAGATTACGCAATGTGCCCTCTCTATAGGGCCTACCAGTGACCTTTAGTTTCAATTTCTAGAACAAATTGATAAGAGAATCTAGTCTGTCACTCTAGAAACATCAATTCACGCCCATCAATTCTTATTTCCCTATCTATTCGCATCCCCCTTTAGACGATCGTGACTGCTCTTTCCAAGGTAGAATGTGATACTTACAAGTCAAGAAATCTTAGCATTTTTGGGTCTATAAGTTCCTCAACAAGTTTTAACAATACAAGTGGCCAATTTGTAAAGTAAATGAAGTACGGGTAAAAATAACATCACAATTTTTAGGAATAAAAGAAGTTCGAAATAAAATCAAAATCACTTACTTAATTACTTCATAATGAAAGGAGAAAGGAAAAAAAAAGCCTACTCACGGAGAATGGGGATAATAAAACAAAACATATTTATAAAACTCCAATCCAAATTATAAAACTTAAGGAAAAAGATACAAATAATCATATGGAATGTTCCCCCAAGCACTCCTTTGAAGTTCTCTGACTTCTCTGACTCCAACAACACTTACATGACTCTTACAGGACTCACAAACTTCAGAAATAACAAAGATTCATAAAGAAATCAAAATAAAGACTGACAAAGAAAACTTCTCACACACTTAACACACTCACACACTATGAGCCTTAATAAATCCAAACCCCTAGCCTCTTGGAATTAATTTATATTTATAGAGCTTCAAAAACGACTAAGGGTTGCTTCAGACATCTCTTCAAAATTCGGCTTCATTCAATGAATCTTCTAGAAGATAATCGTGATGCCTAGGCACTCATTTGTCACTCCTAGGCGCCAGCTAACTTCTACATCTGGCGCCTACGTGCCAGTTCGGCTGGTTTGGTATTTTTCTTCAATTTAGCCCATTTTGCTTCTTTTTTATGTATTTTTGCTCCTTTTTAATCTTAAACTCTTTTTCTTACAACTACAACCAAAAACATAAAAATAATATTCATTAAAGCATAATATCCTTAAAATTTGAGCATAAAATGTACATAAAAAATAAGTAATTTTAAGGTGGATCAACGTCCTAACAAAATGAGCGTCCTTACTAGCTAAAATTGATGTTTCGGACTTGCCAGCTCGGTCCATTTTGTCATTCATGGTCGTTTGGACAACCTTTGTCGACAATTAGGCCAAAAACGCATCAAGTATAATTTTCATCGAAATTTTGAGCTCCCGATCGATCATTTTGAAAATTGATTTTAGTTTTGATTAATTACAAAATAAATAAAGGTGTGGGTGATATGAATTTCAGAGTTTACACAAGTCATGCAACTTGTAGTGTTCATGAGCCCCCAAGTTAAGGAGAGTCTCCTTCAAGTTTCGTAACTTCTTAAGAGTTCATTTTGAAAAATTCCATAGGTTGTTCCTAATCATCCCAAAGAGTTGGGGAAGGCTCGGGACCATCCCTAGGAGTTTTCTCAAGAAGTCGAAGGGTGTTTTGAGTGGGACAAAAGGAATTGGTGGGTTCAAGTAAGTGTATGGATGAACCAGACCAACCACAATTGTCTTAGGGTTTACAGATCCTAAGAGAACTCATCTTTGAATCCTCACAAGCTGGTCCTAACCTTCCAAGCGTTGGAGGCTTATGACCACTTCAAAGAGAGCTAGGAAGTGGTTTGAATTTCTATGTAGGTGGGTTCCATCTCTAGCTTTCTAGGATAGTCAAAGGAAAAGTCCTATAGCTAGATCCTAAGCACTAAGATGAAAGAAATACCTCACCAAAAATGAGGTCAACAGGGCCTTTGAGTGCCTATAGAGGATTTAGGCATTGTCATGCCACCTTTCGGTGTGGTTACACTACCTTCAGGCATGGTCACATCAATAATCGTGCGTGGCTACTTCTATTCCAAGCATGATCACGTCAGTCACTTGCATTTGAAGCGTCGATCAAAGAAATTTCATGGTTAGCTTGGACTATGCAATGGGGGTGGGGGATGGGCTCTAGAAAATTGAAATATGGTCTTAAATACTGAAATGAGCACTATATTGGGCTCTAGAAAATCGAAATATGGTCTTAAATACTGAAATGAGCACTATATATATCTTGGATTGAAATTATCACCGCTCAATGATGAGCTCTCCTAGCATGGTTGAATCAGTGTCGTTCTTGATCCCGTGCTCAAGACATGTACTAGGGAGACTAATTGGGAGTCTTAGACTACAGAAAACTGAACGCAGTCCTAGAATGTTCTTAGAATGTTCAAGTGGATACCCCACACATATGACATAAAAAATGATGCCAACAAAAGCTAACCAAGACTTTTAAATAAAATTTTGTCAAAATCTCTTAAATAAAATTTAATAATTGTCTTTAAGAAATGTAATAAAACCTATTTCAAAGAAAGCATTTTTTGGAAATTTAAAACGTTCTAAGGAATGCCACTTTTTAAAATAATATTGTTTTTTTTTCAAAAAAGAAACTTAAATAGAAAATATGCTTAAAACTTAAATAAAATTCTCACGAAAAAAAAAACATAAACAACTCTTTTTTTTGGCGCAAAAAATTAAACAAAGCCTAAATTTGAGAAAATTTTTCAAATAATCTTTTCAAACATAAGTAACACCATTTTAAAACAAAATCTTGTAATCTTATAGATTAACACTAAATTACATGACTTTATAGTTTACCTAACGTCTATAAGCATGAAAGGATAAAGTAAGGCTTCTCTTGACATATAAGGCTTCTCTTGACATATAAATCCAACACGGAAAATAAACCAAGCACTTAAAATAACCAAGGAAAGAGAAATCAAATGGAGAAAACTTAGGATAGAAAACTAAATGCAAAATTTAAACCTTGTAAATCTTGATTTTCACAATAATAGTAAAACTAGGGATAAAAAAATCATGAGTTAAATATCAAACATCAAAAATAATTTTAAAATTCATCAACTTAACTCGTGAGAACAACTATTAAGCAGATCGAATATGCATCCTAAGTTAACCAATTTAGAAACAAAATTGAAGATCATGCATAACCAAGAATAGTACATTTTAGAAGCCCAGGTAAGTTTACAGTACCAATAAGTAATACTATGGACTAGGACATATACAGTAAACAACATTATCCCCTCAAAATACATTGGTGTCTTAGAATGAAGTAACTCATTATTACGAATAAAGGCACCCCAAACCACCCAATAGGAAAAAGATCAACATTCAACATCTATATGGTGATATTGATGATGGAAATAAGTATCTTAATCAAGGGTGTTATTTCAAAAAATTAGGTAGCTCACCCATTTAGCCTCCATTATACTATAACTTTATTTTAGGGTTAGGGATCACTTCCATCTAGAAATCATTCTAGCCTATCTTTCCCCTTAGTCTAGTGTTAAACCTCAAATCCAATTTTCAATATCAAATCCTAACCCCCAATTTTCAATATCAAATCCTAACCCCCAATTTTCAATATCACAATATCAAATCCCTAACCCCCAATTTTCAATATCAAATCCAATCCTTCAACTTACAATATCAAAGCCAAGCATCAAAATTCAAATATCAAATCCAAAATTCCATCCCCAATTTCAACTACAAATCTTCATCTACAAAACCCAAATTCAAACCTTTTAAATCCTTATATTTCTAATTTAAACCTTCAGATTCAAATCCTCAACTATAAGATCATAGTTTTTAACCCACAACTTCAACTAAAAATTTTCAAAATTCCAAAATTCCTATTTGCTCAAATTTAATAAACCAAAACAAAATTTAATTAAATTTAACAAAATTTAATAAACTACATCAAATTTATCAAATTTAACAAACTTAACCAAGTTTAACAAAATTAACAAACTTTAACTTAACAAACTTAATCAGCATTACAAACCTTAACAACTTTTCAAATTAAAATAATTAAAAATCTCTAAAAAACCTTATTAAAATTTAATAAGCCTTAACCAAAAGATTTAAAAAAAATAAACATGCTTTAACAAATTAACAAACTTTAAAAAATTTCAAAATCAATTTTTAAGGTCATAAAATAAATTAAAACAAACCTTAATAATCCTTAAACAAATCAAACAATTTCATGACAAACCTTAATCACTTATACAAATCTCAGAAAAACTTTCAACAACCTAAAATACATTTAAAACAAAACAAATAATTTTAACTAACATTACAAATAAAGTTCAAATAACCATAATAAATTTATAAAGAAACATAAACAAACAAACTCAAATACCTTTATACCAAATCAAGCTTCTTTTAACAATCTTAAAAAAAAAATACTACAAACAAGCTTCAGACAAGCAACCTTCATAACTTAAAATAAATCTTACTTAATAAAAAATAAATTAAATAAAAATTAAACCTTCAAAGGAAATTAAAACCAATCAACATATGTTTTTAGCTCCAGTTAATTATACTAATCAAACTCTTTTCAACCAATAATCAACTCAAAATCAATCAATCAAATCAAACAATACAAATTTGACTCTTTCAAACTAAACCTAATTGTTTAAATGCAAAAATCAATCCCTTCTGGACAAACTTATCAATTTCAATCCCTAGAGTGAGGCTTCTTCTCAAAATTTTCTAACCCTTTTCCTAAGCCTTTCCTCGACACATTGTCATCGGATTGTAAGTCTCAATCATTCTTTTCCTTGCAAATCTTTCCAATGTCTGAGTTTATCCATTTGAATCCTTTAACATCTACTTTACATACACTTACCGTATAATCATGCACGCAATAAACCAATAATTTTGATCGATGTGCTCTTAGGAGCTATAACTCTTGAGATGTAATTAATTACAAGGTTGTCCCTCATAGGGATAACAAACACTTGAATAAAATGAACCATACTTGCAAGGTAGGGGAGAAACCTATTGTTGAAAATTTTTCTCATCCAAGTGATTAGATCCATTTTAATACAATATTTATATCCTATGGGTTAGCATATTATTCTTCGAATCACGCATCCTATTATTTTGATGTAAATCTTCCGATGTTTATGATGGATATACAACTCCATCACAAAAAAAATCATCCACCAACAAGTTTGCTGAAATCATAGCTCTTGATGATTTTGTTTTGAATCTCAATAGTTCTTGCTAAAAAATGCCTCAATATCCACATCAGATGTCTTGAAATTCATGTCAAATGATAAAATTAATTGAGGCATAAAAAAAAAAATAATAATAATAAACTTGACCATTGTCAACTTTCGCTAATTGAGGCATAAAAATAATAATAATAATAAACTTGACCATTGTCAACTTTCGAAGTGATCAATAACTTGTTAAGCTTAATTTAAGATGCTCTATTAACTTAATATACCATACATAATTCAAAAAAATACTTTAAATCCTAGTAATGACTAAATGACTTCACCATGCTTGACCTCAAACGGAGGAACCACCCTAGTACCTTCTCTCTCATCTGTAAGCACCAAGAAGCTCTTCTTCCCGCTCGCCTACTTTCTGGCCCACTTCATCGACTCCCCACCACCGCAGCTGCGGCGTTCCAACTTGATCAACACCTGCAATACCTCTTTCATCGTTGGCCTGCTACTCGGCTCCTTCCCCGTGCACATCACCCCCATCATAAACACCATCTCTGCCTCCTTCCTAAACTCTGGCAAACCACCCAACACCTCCTCATCCACTGCCTTCCCCACCTCCCCTGCTCTCTCCTTATATTGCCGCCATGCCCAATCCGCAAGGTTCCCATCATCCTCTTCCCCACCATCCCCTGCCTCCCTCCCCGTTGCTAGTTCTAGCAACACTACACCGAAGCTATACACGTCCACCTTCTCGTTTACTTTTCTCACAGCCGCGTACTCCGGCGCCATATATCCGAACGAGCCCGCCAAGTGCGACGCCGTCTCTGACTCGCCTCCCTTTCCAAGAATCTGAGCAAGTCCAAAATCAGCAATTTTGGCCTGAAATTCCAGGTCGATTAGTATGTTGCTTGACTTCACATCGCGGTGGATGATCGCCGGAAAACAGTCATTGTGCATGTAGCAGAGTCCCCTCGCCACTCCAACTGCGATTTTCAGCCTCGTTGGCCAGCTCAGCGGCGGCCGTCGGGAGTGATTGCGCTGCCGGCGGTGTAGCCAGCTGTCCAGGCTGCCGTTTTCGACGTATTCGTATACTAGTAGCTTGCAATCGGGGCCAGAAACTGAGCAAAGGAGCTTCACAATGTTGGCGTGGCGAATGGACCCAAGGATTGCCACTTCAGACTCAAACTCCTTTTCGATCTTTGTGTCCAGCTTTCGAAAGTTCCATACTTTCTTGACCGCCACCGTTTCGCGTCGGAGGGAGACGCGGTAGACCATACCGCTGCCACCACTGCCGATGATGTTATCGGTGGTGAGCCCACGGGTGATTGCTGATTCGCTGAAGCTTACGGCATGGAAAGCAGTGAGCTTCCAGGCCGATGAGTCGTAACTTGAGCTCTTTGAAAGGTTGTGTTCTCTGTATAAGAAGGCAGAGAGGGCGGCAATGAGGAAGAAGAAGAAGGATCCGAGGCTGAGGAAGAGGATGAGAAGAGTAGTAGAGATTTTGTTACGGTTCATTGATTGGTCTCTGCAAGTTGGGAGTTTTGTGAGGGAGTGGGAGGCACAAAGCGATGGATTTGAGAGGAAGCTTTGATCAAAGGCTTGATTCTGTAATAGAATTGGGATTTCGCCAGTGAGGGAATTAGAGGACAGGTTGAGGAAATTGAGCTTGAGGCCGCCAAGATTGGGAGGAATGTCGCCACAGAGATGGTTAACAGAAAGGTCGAGAGAATTGAGTGCCGGCAAGGAGGCTATGGATTCTGGAATTTTTCCGGAGAGGAGGTTGCCTTTAAGATTAATCTGGTTGAGGAATTTTAACGAGCCGATTGTTTCTGGGATTTTGCCGGTTATCTGATTGCTTCTCAGGGAGAGGACTTCAAGGAAAGGGATATCAGAAAAGCTAGCCGGAAGTTCGCCGGAAAACCTGTTGCCATCTCCATAGAATACTCTTAGCCTGCCGGCAAAAGATGGCACCTTTCCTACGAATTGAGCATTTCTGATATCCAATAGCGTCAGATTCCACGGCAGTTTATCCGGGAGAGTGCCGGTGAGTGAATTTTGTCGCCCAATCACAACGGAGAGATTCGGCGCGGACCAAATTCCTGCCGGTAATTCCCCTGAGAAGCCATTGTTTTGAATTTGGAGACTGAGCAATGTATAGCAGCTGCCTAAAGAGTCCGGAATGTTTCCGCTTAACTTGTTGTTGGACAGGATTAGAGAAGTCAGTGCTTGTCCGTCGCAGAGATGCTCCGGCAATTCACCGGATAACATGTTGTCGTCCACCTCTATATTCTCTAACTTTGAGTATCTACCCAACTCTGGCGGCAGAATCCCTGATAACCTATTGTTAAAGAGACGAATATCGGCGAGCTTAGGTAGCTTGCCAATGCTGGTAGGAATTTCCCCGGAGAACTGGTTGAAGTACAAGAACAAGACGGAAAGGTTCCTGAGCTGGCCAATCACTTCCGGTATCCTTCCGGCGAGCTTATTTGTGGAAACATCGATCTCCACCAATCCCTCAGCTGCAATGGATTTATCGATCTCTCCGGTGAGACTGTTTCCATACAAGTACAATTTTTTCATCTTCTTCAGCATCCAAATCTGCACTGGAATCTCGCCGGTGAGCATATTCATAGAAAGATCCAAATGCTCCAAATTCTCCATCTTTCCGAGACTTCCAGGAATCTCGCCAGCCAAATTCATCTTCGCCATCCACAAAAAGTTAAGATTGATCAAGTTCCCGAACTCCGCCGGAATGTTCCCCGGAGTAAAAGGGTTGACTGCGAGCCAGAGCGACTCAAGCGTCGAAAGATTCGAGAGTTCCGGCGTAATGATGCCGTCGAAGAGATTGTAATCAAGATGGAGTCTTTTGATCGCCGGAAACCGAGCAATGGATGTAGGAATATCGCCGGTAAAGTTGTTTGCAGAGAGAATCAAATCGGTAAGGTTTCGCGACATCCTATCGATATCAGCGGGAATCTCGCCGACGAAGAGGTTTTGCGAGATGTCCAGGTATTGGAGAGAAGAACAGTTATAGAGAACAGAGGGAAAGGGACCGGGGATGTTGTTGAAGGAGAGGTCCAGATAAGTGAGACCATGGAGGTTGCAGATGGAGGAAGGGATGGGTCCGGTAAGATTTATGTTGGGAATGGAGATGCCGGAGACGGCATTGCCGCTTTCTGCGCATTGGATTCCCGCCCAGTTGCAGTAGTCGCCGGAGGAGTTCCAGGAGCTGAGGAAGGGAGGATTGCCCCATTCGTTCCTGATTTTAAGCAAAATCTGCTTATCTTCTATTCCTGCTCTCGACTGAGAAAGGAAGAGCAGGACGAAGAAGAAGAGAAGAAGAGGGAGAAACGGAGGCTTTGGTGCCATTGGAGAGTGTTGTCAGCTATTGCCTTCGAGTTTATTTTATGACCGGCATTTTGCTTATTTTGCTGTTAGTAAAGGAAATATTTTTTAGCTTTATAGATTCCAAGTTATGGAGATTATGATAAGAAGTTGATGAAGACTTGAGGAGTAGGAGTAAGAGGTGATGTTTGTCCTTGACCTAAGTCGTTTTCCTTGTACTTTTAAAAAAGGATGCGAAACAGATAAGGACATATGGCGATGACCAAATATAGCATTTATGATACTATATATATAATATATATATATATCATCAAGGAGATCCTAATTCCAGTTTCTTGGAAGAACTTGTTACTGTGTTTTATGTATCTGAGGAGCAAGAATCTCAGCACTATTGAGCTCACGTTCATTCATATTTGTGAGAATAAAATTATTATTATTTTTAACCTAGCACTGTAAAAAATAAAAATACATTGACAAAATTATCAAAGAAGATGAATTAAAAACAATGAGACATTGTGTTTGATACTCGTAAAAGGGAGAATTACTATCAAAATCTTGAGTTCATTTCACAAATTTTGGATAAGGAAAAAAAACGGAATTTTAATTGACCCTAAGAAGAGTTCATGTTGGAATATGAAAACATCTCAAAAAGGAATTTTACTTTACCATAAGAAGAGTTCATGTTGGAATATGAAAACATCTCATAAATTTACTATTTTAAACTTCCTTTCACAGAGTGTTGTAATTTATTGCTTAATTAGCATTACAATAATGTAATCTAGTTGTTATGTATACACCTAAGTGACTTTCATGGGCTTTCACCTATCATACTGGGCTTGGTGTGCCCACCCTCTCCGAACCATAAAAACCATTGCACACTAACAACCGGAGTAACTTGCCAAAGTGTTTTTTTCAACTTTGTTTGTCTATCTACCATTTGTCATGTACATGCCACATAAGTAGTTTGCAAAACTCTCCATGATTGCTCAAGTATCATAAATGATAGGCATGAAAGTCATCATTCAAGGATGAACATTCATCCACGTCTATTTAAGAGTGGCATGACATCAATCTTGTTAAAGAAACTTCACAATCATGTCTTGTATTGTACAATCTAACCTTTGTATATCATGTTTTATCCCTTTACAAAGGCAAAGTAGGCGGGATTAGATATACATCTAGCCTCAGACGAGAAAGGAAGATAAACTGAATTTCTTCAATTGCCTCTCATTGTCCCCTCTCAAGCCTAATGATTGTTATGTAAACTAGAGAGAAGAGGAGGATTTTCCTATTTCATTCTCACTTCTTCAATCACCTTCCTCTCAAAAAATAAGAATTCCCCTAGGTTGTATGAGTCACGAATAATACAAAACCCTACATACTGAAAGTATTCACCATTTAGAAAGGTATGTTGAGCATGGATCTCATACATAAACTAAGGAGATCGTTCACACAAGGAGTAATGAAAAAGAACAATGGACCATACCAAAAAAATTGTAAAGCAACAATTCAATTAGCTAAGAAAGCATATGAGAGAAGTGTTACAAGAAGTGAGATGAGAGGCCTCTAGAACTCATTCTAGAGCTCATCCTAAGAAGCACAAAAGAACATTGAGGGCGATGTTGCATACCGATCACCAACTGTAATCTGTCTGTTGCTTTTAAATAATTATATATATATATATATATAAATTGAGCACAACATCATAAGTGATATACCATCTCAAAAGATGAGCGTATCACTTGTCAGTAGACTTAACTATCAAACTAAGAATTTATGACTCTATTTTGGTCTGCAGAATTTATGATTGATAATTCCCTTATTTAATATTAGATAGGATTTATTTTACTTGGATTCTTAATTTCCTATAGGGGTAAGCCACTACAGTTAATTACGTTTTATACGACCGAAGTCAATTAAAAAAACTCTAAATTAAGATCATGAGTTTCGTCTTCAACAATTCAACGTTTAGTTTTCAATATTGGACACAGGAAAGTCAAATTAAAATGTCTCAATGTGGAACAGTTATTTTGGGAATCCAAATGTGTGAAAGGTATAGGATGTTACAGATTTTGAGGTGAACCTCAGTGACTTTCCTAGCTATCCTATTGTTAGGCTTTATGTCTTTGAAAAAGAAATTATAATGTAGTGAAAGGTAGAGGATGTTACAGATTTTGAGGTGAACCTCAGTGGCTTCCCTAGCTATCTTATTATTAGGCTTTATGTCTTTGAAAAAGAAATTATAATGTTTAAATCCTACAATTTACTAGAATTTTAAGATTTATCTGCACGATATACGATCGTGCAAATGACCCAGAAAGATAGAAGGATTTACATCATACCGAATGACGACTTTGGAATCTTAAGAAAAGATTTATGGCTTATATTGAACGACATATGATTGTGCTAAACCTTAAAAGATAACATGATAATTTATGTCGTTCTAGACAAACAACCTCAAAGTCCTAAGGGTTTGTGTTATTTAGAAATACGGAATGTTTAGTTGAGGATCGTCCTTTGCTCCGTGTTGAGTCTTGATCACCACTTGAAGTTGTCCTTCATTTGATTGCATCCTCGTTTCACTTCATGTAGGGTTTGCTCCGGGCTCCTCGTTGTAGTGTTGTGATTTTGGCATGTGTATTTGAGTTGATGTTTGTTATTATTATTGAGTCATAGAGTCTTGCGGCGAGGTTCCTCTAAGCATATGACCTACTGTTCTCTACCCTAAGGGTTATTTACAAGTATAGTAAATAACAAAATGATGACATTACTTGTATAAATAAAATATGTACAGTAAGACACACTAAGAAAGAAAGTTCAATAAAAAGAAAAGGGGTAGTACGTACCTGCCGCCTGTGATGTTGCTGATGAAAAAGAGTTACGATTGCAAGTTGAGCACACAAATAAGATGATAGATTAAAGAAAAAATCAAAAATATAAATAAAATATGTACAGTAAGGCACACTAAGAAAGAAAGTTCAATAAAAAGAAAAATGGTAGTACGTACCTGCCGCCTGTGATGTCGCTGATGAAAAAGAGTTACGATTGCAAGTTGAGCGCACAAATAAGATGATAGATTAAAGAAAAAATCAAAAGATATTAGCATTCGTGTAAAAAAGTTTGGTGGCGCATTTATGAAAGATCGTAGCTCGGTATAAGAATTTTAGTAAAGGGAGAGCTTAGAGTCAGAACCAAAGCCATGACAATCATCGAGGGATATTCATAGAAAACTATTAGTAGCATGTACACGAGACCCAACATATGGTAAAATGCTGCCAGCAGGTCAATCAAGGGGAGGGTAATTTTCAGCCCGGCCTATGTGGCTGACATATGAACCGCCATGAGTAAGACTCAAAATTTAGACTTTTTCAGTGATAAAGATAATTTAAACATTTCATTTTATCATAAAAAATATAACTTTTTATGCAGCGAAAGCATTCATGTATTTTTTTTTGTAAATGACGCAGTTGATAAATCAATTTCATTTTTGGAGGTCAAGACCGCCAACATCGCTTTAAATGTTAGGGCAACTCTTTACCCAACATTAGCGGGTAGTATGCCACTTCTACAACCCTACAAAGTCATCGGGTATAGGAGTTGCAATACTATTCTCACGTACATAGATACATTTCTCATCACTGCTCCTATCCCCAAACCTTCCTACCTATGGCCTCGCCCGATGATCCATATGACACTTTCACATTATGAATATTTCCACTTAAGCTGAGCATCTCCACAGTTGGTATTAAGGTAAGGATATAAGAAGATCAAGAAGATTTAAAGATTTGCATACTTATTACTCGTTTCTTATGCATTTACATATCCAACACCAAAACTTAAAACTTAACATATATGCAGCCTTACATACACATGAGAAGGTGTATTTCACTATCAAAACTTAAAATAATGGTATTTTTGTGTGATCCGAGATATTTAGACAATAGGAATGTAGAACACAAAGTTTAGAAATTAATATGTAAGTACATAGGAATTTGGTGGCAGGTATGTAAATGAACCAATATCTTATGGATAAACACAAATCCAGAAAAAAAATATTTTAATCCATTGTATATCATCAAACAAGAACAATATACTGAGGGCATCACGCATCATCTTGAGAAGGCAAAGGTGTTCCATGTCCAAATTTTACTGCTTTAACAGGATCCCTTCAAAAATGTTTCCAACCAGTATAAGCTACCATGCCGTTGAACCATATTTCTCTTCCCTTTTTGGGTCAAACTTGATAGCAGGTATTGGGGCCAATGTAGTTTTAACTCCATCTCCCATCCACTCCAACTTCATCCCCAATCGTGCTGCTATTCTGAAGCTTGTCAAGCACAGGGGCAAAGTCGCTGGTTTGCTCATGACACCCTTAATGATTCACACTACATGAATCTGAAATTTTAAAAGAGAATAAAATTACTTTGAATAAGACTAAGCCATCAGCATGTATTTCTGACAGCTATCCCTAAATTTTAAATAATTATAATACTATTTCAACCAAATTTCAATCGTAACAAAGAAAAAACAAGGGCCCTTTTCTATAATCCCTTCCCAAATTACATTCATGTACCTCTACATATTTTCTTATAAACCTTGAATCATTTTCATTTTCATCATAGATATTAACATGTCCGTGAAAGCTCTTCCAAATTAATGAATTTAAGCATGCGAATATTGAAGCTTATGTGCTAAATAGATATGAATTAAGTGGCATGCATGTAAGGGCTGAAACTTTGATCTTAAATATTTAAATAAACAAGAGTTAGGTGGTATGCGTGTAAAAACCATAAGACAAATGATGGAAATCGAATAAAAAATATTCCAATGTGAATCTATTCATTATATACGTAAAAATCTGTGACGCATTTCTGATTTCCAGCACAATGATATTATCGCAATCGCTATAACCATGATCCAAGCTTTCCATATCTACGTAAACAGCACCAAACTCCTTTTACATCAGATAAACAAATAGCGTTATTACCAATTTTAAAAGTAGAATAAACCTTATCATGTGTAGGAGAGGTGGTGTGTTTGTAAGAACTGACGTTTAGATGTTAAGTGCTTAAATATATAGGCATGAGTGGCATGTACATAACAATTGATGCATAGCCGTTAGATATATAAATAGATCAGAACCATGTGGTATGCATGTAAATTTCCTTATCATTTACTTTGAACTACGAGACTTCAGCAATTACCAGCAAAAACTCATGCCATTCATACGCCGCACATTACAAAAGGAAACTGATGCTTCCCAGGTATAAATAACTTTAAAGAGTTATCAACAAGAGATGCAAATCACCATCTAAAATATCATCGGTCAACAATACTTAATATTTAAAGTAGACCAATCCATTCCAGAGAAATAAGCCTGACTCATCCGAAAACAATAGAGTGTGCTGAGAATCAGATGTGAAACTTATCCAAAAGTATGCAAGGAAAGTTCAGTTTTGACAATTATTAATCACTATCCACAGCCCCCAATAATTAGAAGATACCAATCTCTTTTTGAATAGGCTCGTGATATTCAAAGGGATGTATATTGTGCGTATGTAAAAAAGATACCAATGTCCTTTTGAATCCCAATTAAAGAAATGAAGATTTACATTTACCAATAGCTCAATCAGGGAGGTCAATCAAGTAAGAAATTCTTCCAGGTTAAAAAATCATGCTAATCAAATATAGAAACAGTAAGAGAAGGAATGAAATCCTTATGTCCTAATGCGCAAGCACAAGAATCCCTGATCCAAAAGCTCTGAGAAAAAGAAGAAGCACGCAAAAACTAGTAGAGATCTCACAGCAGCCCCAAATCCCTTCCTCAAAGGGGATTTTAGTCGAAGAAGGGGAACTGCTTACCGCAAAACTTACTGGCGGTGAGGGGGGAATGTCAAGGATCGGAGGAGTGGCGATAATGGAGCAAAGTGGCGGGGATAGAGAAGGTAGTGGGCAAGAGAAGTGGCGACAGGGAAGGTGGTGACAGGGGGGGACCTCGGGCCGAAGCTTCGCGAAGGGGGAAGGAGGTGTCTGAACCCGAAAGCTTTTGAGAGGAGAGGGTAGTTCAGTCGGCTAGAGTTGAGCGTGGAGTGCCGTGAGGTTTATGCGGCTATTTCTTACTTTTTTTTTTATAATTTGAAGTACTTAAATGTATTAATTTTCAAGCAGGAAATTATATCAATGTGGCCATCCTCTTTAACTAAAATCAATGTCCTGGATGCGCTCGCGCAGTCTGTTTCATCATCCAGAGTCATCTGGACAAGTTCATCGACAATCGGGTCAATTTAAATTAGCATCGCGTGTGTGCAGCGAATGACTTTCGTCAATCCGCTTGGGGCCATGAGCAGGGATGCTAATCCGTCATTGCCTGAGTAACAACTAAAGTCAAGCAGACCATTCTTGACGAAAATTCATTCTTCATACTTCGTCGGATTTCCTTGTGGCATTTTCAATTCCTATGGGCACTCAATTTGAATTTTAACATCTTAATTTTAATCAACTCAACTAAACGCTAAGGATTTGAAACCACCTATATGAGACTACAATGAATCAAAAAAATGACTCGAATTACTAAATAGTGTAGGTCTCAGTCTAGTCCTCTAGGAGAGTCAAACAAGAAATCCTAAAACTAGAACATAGGCTCTAGGGAGAGGGATGAAAGGACCTCACAAACAAGAGGTCAACATTGCCCAAAGAAAAAGCACCAAAACATGATTTGCCCAAAGCATGGCAAAAAAGAGCTCTAGTCTTAGGACAAGAGGTGAAAGAAAGAAACAAGCAACACATCCTGAAGAAAGGGCTCCTAGAATCTTCAAAAGAGGAAACTTCCAAAGGGAGGTCAGACTTGCCTAATTGTGTGACATTTTTGGAATCATTAGTATGTTTACTACAAGTAAAATATGCCTTGAACTGCTGTTTCTTTTTTATGACATTATACTAATTTGCTTTATGTTAGTTCAACAACATTTCTATGGGACTTATCACCTCCTTTAAGAAATTCAAGTGTATGTTCATAACTTTGTTTGTTAGAGCTCGGAAAGAACAAAAGAATACACAAACCTTCCTAAAGATATGTTGATGTGTGGATAAGTTAGCTAGTACTCTTCTTGTATTTATATACTTTTATAGAAGAAATTACTCTGTAAGAAAGACATTTTTGTGTTTATTTTGCAGATATAATAGGTGATTGAAGTGGGTAGACCAAGAGATGACATAGTGCTAAATGGTGAAAAGTGACACTGAGCGACAAGGCGTCAGACTCTTGGACGCTTAGGCACTAGTTCTCACTTCACCAACCCAAGAGGTTGGTGCTTAGGCGTCAAACATTGGGCATCGCAACATGGGTGTCAAGACGCTGGACTCCTTGGGTTCTTAAGCGCCTATCCCTGCTTTAGTAGACAGATAGCATGGTGCCTAGGCGCCATAAATTGTCATGTGCATTTTTTGCAATTCAAGACTCCAGATGTAGGGGATCATGTGAGGGATTGTGTAAGACTACAGAGGATTCCTGGAAGCCAAGTCAAGAAGCTTATAAATAGCAGTGCATTGCATGCTTGAAGGATATTGATGCTAGTTGGTTACTTGGTGATTTTTTCATGCTATAGAGATCCATTCTTCCTCTTCCAATGCAAAAGACAAGTGGAGTTCTACAGGAGCAACAACATTGGAAGTCAAGAAAAGTGTTGAATAATTCATTATCTTGTCATTGGAAAGGAGGGAGAGCTAATTCTTTTTGTGTATATTTTGTTGTCTTTCAGATGTAATTGCTGGATAGTGGATTTCTCTTTAATTCAATGAATTTTTTTGGTGTTTTAATCATTCTTCTTGAGTAGACTTCTTACTCTTCCTTGCAATGATTAAGTTGGATGGATTGAATGAGAATTGCTAACTATTTTAATTAATTTATGTGGTGATGATTAAACTTCAGTGCTTTAATTACTTTCATTCTACCAAGTCAATCATTAAAATATGTTGTGAACCATAAGTCTTGAAAAATTCTATGATAGAATTAACTAGGTCAGTCACCTTAACCTATGGGTTATAGGGATATGCCTTGTAGGGAATGTTGGGGACATATGCTTTAAGGGGTTAACTATGGGATTTATGGAATAAAGTCATTTCTAACGAAGCTTCTTTACGCTTCCAAGAGGGGTAAAGAAAACTATTGCTCCTATTTGTCACTTGGTTTTTCTGCTTGCAATTCTTAATTTCATGAAATCCTCTTAACTCTCAAGGAAGACCTACTAAGTATTTGACACTTTCAATATAGTTGTAATTATTTGGTATTACTTTTATAGGACTTAAACTTTTAATTTGGTTGTAATACATTTTGATTACTTTATAAGACTATAACAAAACCCAAATTTCAGGCTAGGGCTAAAAGCACTAGACTAGAACTTTTCCTAACAACAATTACCTCATTCCCTATGGGATCAACATTCCAGACCCTAAATCTAATATTACTGATATGATATGTGCACTTAAATAAGTCATTTGTGTGTTGCAAAATTGAGGATTGGTATCAAGTTTTTGGTACCATTACTAGGGAACATCCGTGATTTAACTTGAGAAAACTTTAATTGAACTTCTATGTCTTAGACTTGAAAGCCTGTAGTGTTAAATGTTTTTTGTTCAATTGTTTTAACTATTTTATCTAAGAATAAGAAAAACCAAAAATATTTTATTTTTAAGTTAGTTTGATTGTGTGTTGTTTTTGATTTAGAGTGTGTTTGTATTAATTTTTTTTGTTTAAACTTTTAGTATTAGGATCTCTAGTTCATATATGCATAGTTCAGGACTTACGGGACTTGAACCCTATGATTCTGAGCTAGAGAGAACTATTAGGAAAATTATGAAATAAACAAAATTTCAAGAACTCATAGGAGAGATGGGAAACAATCTTCAAAATAACCTAGAGACTCATAAACCAATCCATGAACATCTAGATGCACATATACTATTAGGAGACTATGCTAACCCTACGGTAGATGAAATTTATTTGAGTATCCAAACTCTTATCTTAGAAGCTAACACATTCAAACTAAAGTTTGTTATCTTTCAAATGACACTGAACAACGAGTTTGAGGGAACCCTGTCTAAAGGTCCAAATCTTCTCTTAGCGAGTTTCTTAGAACTTTGTGCCACATTTCGCTATAATGACATTTCCAATGACATTGTTAAGCTAATGTTTTTCCCTTAATCATTAATTGATAAAGCCACGATGTTGTTAAACTCATCAGAACCTCAATCAATTAGGACGTGGAGTGACTTTTGTCATAAATTTCTAGCTAAATATTTTCAACCTTGAAAAAAATGGCTAAACTTAGGAATGATAATACTTCATTTTGCCAACACAAAGATGGGTCTATTTACGAAGCTCAAGAATGATTCAAGGAACTTCTTAAACAGTGCCCCCACCATGCACTGCCCGATTAGTTTTACAACGAGTTAGTCGGATCTCATAGGTCTGTCCTATGGTGATTCTCTTATGTTAAATCCATTTGATGAGGCGTATTCTTTGATTGAGGAGATGACTATCAATAATTTTCAGTGGCCTACTAATAGAGTGGACCCCATAAAGGAGATGAATATCAATAATTTTCAGTGGCCTACTAATAAAGTGGACCCCATAAAGGTACCAAGTATACATGACACAGATGTTCTTTCAATCTGACTTCTCAGGTAGCTGCTAGATCAGTTAGAGATGAACCAGCCTCAAGAATAGCCTCAAGGACCACAAGTTAATAAGAAGAATTCATTCGAGCAACTGGTTAATGAAAATGGTGTCACTTATGACCCTTTATGCGATAAACAACTGGATGAACAACCCATATTCCAATTTTTATAATCTCAATCGGAAGAACCATCCTAATTTTAATTGGAAAAATAATCAAAGGGTGGGAAATCAGAAATGGGGAAATAATCAAGCAAACACCCTTTGGAATTGGAACAACAATGTGAGGCCCTCTTAGCCCAATGGTTTTAACACAAACCTATAATTAAAGGAAAAGAAGCTGTCTTGGGAGAAAGTTGGATTGCAGATGGGGAATCAGTTACAAAGTTAATGTATGGCTATTAGGAATATAGAAAACCAATTGGGGAAAATTACAAACTCACTTAGCAACAAAACCAAAGGAACTCTTCCTAGCAACACTGAGAACAACCCTAAGAAAAATAATAGTGAGCACATGAAGTTGTTCAAGTTGAAGAGTGGAAGAGAATTGGAATAAGTAGTCCAGAAAGATCCAGAGATGGAGAAAGAGAAAGTGGAACATAAAAGACTTATTGAGTCTTTTTTAAAGAATTAGTAAAAATAATCTAACACACTAGGAATAATTTACAAATATCACCACTAGCATTTCTTTAACGACTCCAAAAATAAAAGTTGGATCAATAATTTTCTCAATTCTTGGAAGTATTCATGAAGCCGATGATCAACATTCCTTTTGTTGAGGCCTTGGAACAAATTCCCGGCTATATAAAGTTCATGAAGCATATTCTTAACAAGAAGAGAAAGTTTGGAGATTATGAGATAGTAGCACTCAGAGAGGAGTGCAGTGCTATCATTCAGAAAAGCTTCTACAAAAGCTTAAGGATCTTATGAGATTTACTATTCTATGAGCTATTGGTGAGAATTTTATGGGAAAGCTCTATGTGATTTGGGTGTCAGTATTAACCCCATGTTGTTGTCTATTTTCAAGATATTAGTACTAGGAGAGGTGTCTCTAACTACTACAACCCTTCTGCTTACTGATAGTCTGATCATGTATCCAAGAGGGGTTATAGAGAATGACATAGTGAAGGTAGATAAATTTATCTTCCCTATTGATGTTATTATATTAGATATGGAGAATGATAAAGAAATTCCTATTGTACTAGGTAGACCTTTCTTGGCCACTAGTAGAGTGATGATTGATGTGGAGAAAGGAGAACTGACTATTAGGGTGAAAAATCAGGAGATTACTTTCAATGTTTTGAAATCTACAAAATTTCATTTAGATTGTAATGAGAATTCATGCTATAAGATGGATTTCATAGATCAACTGTTGAGACATAAATTTTTGGAGGGTTGTTAAGTTAAAGCAGAGGAGCAGAGGTTGATTGAGGGTGATATGATTGATTTTAAGGAAGAATTAGCTTTACTAGTACAAGATAATCTAAGAATTTATAGGGAGAAGTTTGAGATACAAGGTAAAATTAAAAATTTTAAAACTCTAGTTCCTTCCATTGAGGAACCCATTAAACTTGAGATGAATGTAAATCTTAGATATTTTAAGCATGCTTACGTTAAGAAGTCATCTACATTATTGGTATATATATCCTTAGAACTGAGTAGCTTAGAAGAGGAAAAAATGATGAATATTTTGAGGAGCATTGAGAATGAGTTTGATTAGATCCTAACAAACATTAGTGGGATTAATCTTTTGATATGCATGCATTGGATCCTTATGGAGGAAAATCATAAACATCAGGCAGATCACAAAAGATATTAAACCATGTTAGGAGAGATGCCATTAAGAAGGAGATTTTGAAGTGGTTAGATGTAGGCATTATCTACCCTTTTTCAGATAATGCCTGAGTTGGCTCGATAAATTATGTTTCTAAGAAAGGGGGAGTCACTTTGCTAGTAAATGAGCAAAATGTGTTGATCCCCACTAGACATATCACTGGGGGTGTATATGTATTGAATATAGAAAATTATACATAGCCACCAAGAGCTCATTTTCCATTACCATTTCTAGACCATATGTTGACTAGGCTAACTGACCACCCATATTTCTACTTTATGGAGGGGCATTCAAGGTACCATCAGATTCCTATTGCTCTTGAGGATCAGAAGAAGACCACACTCATGATCCCTATGGGACTTTTGCTTTAAAAGAACGACCTTTAGGTTATATAATGCCCCTGCGAACCTAATTGAGAAAGAAATAAAAGTATTCATTGATGACTTTTCAATGTTTGGCTCTTCATTTGATTCTTAATAAGATCAATTACGAAATGTTCTAATACGATGTTAAGAAACCAATCTTGTTCTGAGTTGGGAAAAGTATCAATTTATAGTTTCCAAAGGAATTTTTTTAGGACACAAAATTCCTTAGAGATAACCCTTCTGATTACTGATAGCCCGCTCATGTATCCAAGAGGGGTTATAGAGAGTGACATAGTGAAGGTAAATAAATTTATCTTCCTTATTGATGTTATTATATTAGATATGGAGAATGATAAAGAAATTCCTATCATACTAGGTAGACCTTTCTTGGCCACTAGTAGAGTGATGATTAATGTGGAGAAAGGAGAACTGACTATTAGGGAGAAAAATCAGGAGATTACTTTCAATGTTTTGAAATCTACAAAATTTCCTTTAGATTGTAATGAGAATTCATTCTATAAGATGGATTTCATAGATCAACTATTGAGACATAAATTTTTAAAGGGTTGTTAAGTTAAAGCAGAGGAGCAGAGGTTGATTGAGGGTGATATGATTGATTTTAAGGATGAATTAGCTTTACTAGTACAAGATAATCTAAGAATTTATAGGGAGAAGTTTGAGATACAAGGTAAAATTAAAAATTTTAAAACTCTAGTTCCTTCCATTGAGGAACCCCTTAAACTTGAGATGAATGTAAATCTTAGATATTTTAAGCATGCTTACGTTAAGAAGTCATCTACATTATTGGTATATATATCCTTAGAACTGAGTAGCTTAGAAGAGGAAAAAATGATGAATATTTTGAGGAGCATTGAGAATGAGTTTGATTAGATCCTAACAAACATTAGTGGGATTAATCTTTTGATATGCATGCATTGGATCCTTATGGAGGAAAATCATAAACATCAGGCAGATCCACAAAAGATATTAAACCATGTTATGAGAGATGTCATTAAGAAGGAGATTTTGAAGTGGTTGGATGTAGGCATTATCTACCCTTTTTCAGATAATGCCTGAGTTTGCTCGATAAATTATGTTTCTAAGAAAGGGGGAGTCACTCTGCTAGTAAATGAGCAAAATGTGTTGATCCCCACTAGACATATCACTGGGGGTGTATATGTATTGAATATAGAAAATTATACTTAGCCACCAAGAGCTCATTTTCTATTACCATTTCTAGACCATATGTTGAATAGGCTAACTGACCACCCATATTTCTACTTTATGGAGGGGCATTCAAGGTACCATCAGATTCCTATTGCTCTTGAGGATCAGAAGAAGACCACACTCATAATCCCTATGGGACTTTTGCTTTAAAAGAACGCCCTTTAGGTTATATAATGCCCCTGCAAACCTGATTGAGAAAGAAATAGAAGTATTCATGGATGACTTTTCAATGTTTGGCTCTTCATTTGATTCTTAATAAGATCAATTACGAAATGTTCTAATACGATGTTAAGAAACCAATCTTGTTCTGAGTTGGGAAAAGTATCAATTTATAGTTTCCAAAGGAATTTTTTTAGGACACAAAATTCCTTAGAGAGGTATGGAGGGATATTCAACCAAATATTAGGATTTTAAGAAACTTGTTCCATCCACGTTTGTGAGGGGAGTTAGAAGCTTCTTCAGACATGCTAAATTTTATCAACGATTTATTAAGGATTTCTCCAAAATCACAAAACCTTTATGTCATCTATTGGAAAAAGATGTCCTATTCTATTTTGACGTGGATTGCCTAAATGCCTTCAACATATTAAAGGAAAAGTTAATCACTACTCCCACCATTGTCTCACTTGATTGGGAGAGCCCATTCGAGTTAATGTATGATGTGAGTGACTACGCCATGAGGGCAAGATTAAGACAAAGGTGCGATGAGATATTTTGTGTTATATACTATGTCATTAGACCCTTAGTGAAGCTCAGATTAACTACACTACTAAGGAAAAGTAGTTGCTAACTATAGTATATGCGTTTGATAAATTCAAATTATATTTTATTGGTACTAAGTGTACTGTTCATACCGACCATTCCACAATTCAATATTTGAATTTGAAAAATGATGCTAATCCAAGATTGATCAGGTAGGTCCTGTTGCTGCAAGATTTTGATATCGAAGTGGTGGATAGGAAAGGTATTGAGATTCAAATAACAGATCACTTATCTAAGATTGATAAAATAAATTCATATGTATTTGATGAGGATATCAATGAAAGTTTCTTAATGAGCAACTTCTTGTTATTACTGAGTGGAACACTCTATGGTATGCTAAGATAGTAAACCACACAGTCAGTGACATCTTACCTTATGATCTAACATACCATTAGTGAAAGAAATTTATTCATGATGCCATATACTATTTTTTGGAGGACCCATATTTTTATTAAAAGTGCAAAGACTGAGTAATTAGGAGATTTTTACTAATAGATGAGACTCAAGATGTTATTAGGAAATGACATAATTCTAAATTTGGGGAACATTTGTTGTTAAGATATTACAATTGAGATTTTATTCACCTACTTTATTTAGGAATCTACATGATTATATTAAACGTTGTGATAAATCTAGGAAGTAGGTAATCTTTCTAAGAGAAATGGAAAATCTCTAAATTTCACTTTAGAGATAAAAATTTTTTATGTTTGGGGTCTAGACTTCATTTGACCCTTTGTAGCTTCTATAGGGAATCTGTATATTTTGATAGTTGTGGATTATGTCTTTAAATAGATAGAGGTAGTGGAATTTCCAAATTATGAGGCTCAAAATGTATCTAATTTTTAAAGAAGAACATACTTTACAAATATGGTATGCTTAGAGTTATCATTATTGATGGGAGGGGCAACTTTAGAAATAGGAGGATTGAGTTATTTGTTGGAAAGTACGGTATAAATCATAAGATATTCATAGCATGTCACCCCCAGACAAGTGTATTAGCAGAAGTTTCTAATAGAGAAATCAAGCAGATCTTTGAAAAGACAATCAATCTTAACAAAAAGAATTGGGCTTTAAGACTTGATGATATTTTATGGGCCTATATGACTACTTATAGAACACCTATAGGAATGTCTCCATATTAACTCATATTTTGTATTGCTCATAGCTTGCTAATTGAATTGGACCACAAAGCATACTGGGTTGTTAAGGAGTTCAAAAATAATATAAAGGAGGCTGGTGAGAAATGTTTGCTACAGTTAAATGAACTTGATGAGATTAGAGAATAATCTTATGAAAATGCTAAAATATATAAAGAGAAAATGAAGAAACTTCATGATCAAAAGATTCTTAGGAAATATTTTGAGGCTAGACAAAAGTTTTATTGTATTATACATGATTGAAATTATTCCTAAGAAAACTAAAATATGGGTGGTTTGGACCATTTACTATTGTGAAGGTTTAACATTTTTGTGTGATTGATATTGAAGATCCTAAGAGCATAAGTGTTTAAAGAGAATGGATAGAGACTTAAATCATACTTAGGTGGAGAGAGACCTATGTTTAAGGTGGTTTTGATTTTGGGTCATTTTGATTAGAATATCAAGCATTTTTAGGTTGAGGACATAAAATTTAGCGCTTCTTGGGAGGCAACCCAAGTTTGTTTATGAGTGTTATTATTGCATTGTATGTTAGCATTTGAGTAAGTAACTTATTGTCATTATCTAGGTGTGATTTTAGGAGGATTAAATGACTCGGAGGATGAATTATTTAAATTAAGTGTCCTAGCCCTGAGCTAATATGGATGCTTAGGCACTGCCCCTTTGGGCACTGATTCACCTTAAAATTATCTATTTTTATGTACATTTTATGCTCAAATTTTAGGAATATTTTGCTTTAATGTAGGGTATTTTTATGTTTTTGGTTGAAGTTTAAGAGTAAAAAGGAGCAAAAATACATAAAAAGGAGTAAAATGGGCTAAATTGAAGAAAAGTACCAAACCAGCCGAGATAGCGCCTAGATGCAGAAATTGGCTGGCGCCTAGGCTCCACAGTTATTTTTTAGAAGATTCATTGAATGAGGCAAATTTTGAAGTGATGTCTGAAGTAACCCTTAGTCCTTTTTGAAGCTCTATAAATATGGATTACTTTCAAGAGGCTAGAGGGGGTGGATCTATAGAGTCTCATGGTGTGTGAGTGTATTAAGTGTGTGAGAAGTTTTTTTTGTGAGTCATTGTTATTTCTAGAGTTTGTGAGTCTTGTAAGTGCTGTTGGAGTCAAAGAAGTTAGAGAACTTCAAAGGAGTGTTTGGGGAACATTCCAGATAAGTATTTATATCTCTGTCTTTAAGTTTTGTACTTTGTATTGGAGTTTTTAAATATATTTTATTTTGTTATCCCCATGCTTCATGAGTAGTTTTCTTTCTTTCTACTTGCAATATGAAGTAACTAAGTAAGTTTTTGGCATATTAAGGAACATAGATATTTGTGTAATTACGGGTCGAGTCAAGTTTTCAGCTTTATTGCCGGTGAGCGTGACGGAAAAATGAAAATTTAAAGGAAATATCTTTCAAGGAATTTTCATTGAAACATTATTTTTTCTTACTAAAAATTTAAGTTTTTACTTGAAATTTTTAAAAATTACAAAACAATTATAAAATCCAAAAAATTATATAAATTTGCAAAAACCAATATATATATATATATATATATTTTATTCCTTTAGCATTTTATTTTCTACAATTTACTTTTTGTATGCGAAGTCCTATACTTCTAAATTAAAGCGAACTATAAGAAGATTTCGAAATAAAAAAAAAAAACTTCACAATTTTTAAGAAATGGCAAACACATCATAAAATAACATTTAAACTTTTACTAATGAAAATGAACATCAAAATTTACAAAGAACTTTAAGAGACTATGCTAACCTTACGACAAATGAATATCATTTAAGTAATCAAATCTCTGCTGTAGCGACTAACTCATTTGAACTTAAAACTGTAATAATACAAATTGTGCAAAATAATCAATTTAGGAGAACACCAACTGATGATCCTATTTTACATATTGTAAGTTTTTTAGAACTTTGTGTTACATTTAAATATGATGGTGTATCAAACGATGCAATTAGACTTAGTCATTTTTTGGTTTTCTATAAGGGAAAAGCCTAAGATGTGGTTAAATTCATTTGCACCTAGATCTATTAAAACATGAAGAGAAATGAAACAAAAATTCTAGACTAAATATTTTCCTTCACAAAAACTACTAAGTTTAGAAATGATATTACTTATTTTATTTAGTTTGAAGGGGAGTCAATTTATAAGGCTTGGGGACGATTTAAGGAAATCCTTAGAAAGTGTCCACATCATGGTTTACCTCACTAGTTAATTATTCAAATATTTTACAATGGATTAATAGGATCCCTTAGATCTATAATTGATGCTACTGCTGGAGGAAATTTAATGTCAAAATCATTTAATGAAGCTCATGTCTTAATTGAAGAAATGAACATTAATAATTTTCAATGATACTCAAAAAGGGTAAATCCAAAAAGAGTGGCCAGTATTCATGATTATGATGCTTTTACCATCTTGGTAGCTAAAGTTATATGTTATCTAAAAAGTTAGATAATTATGTTATGAATTTTTTTCAAACATGTCAAGCAAGTTAAGAAAATTTATTAGGACAAACCAATGATTCTCAATCATTAGAAAAAATACGTGCGGTTGTTAATAAACCAAATAACCCATATTTTATCTTTTATAACCTGGGTTGGAAGAACCACCCTAATTTTAGCTGAAAAAATTCTTATGGTGGAAATCAGCAGTGGGGGAACAATCAAGTGAACCCAACAAAAAACTGGAACAATATGGGTAATTCTAAATTGTGACCTTCTTATCGTCCTGGATTTAATGACCAACAATTTAAGGAAAAGAAGTTGTCTATAGAAGAAGTAGTTTTGAAAATGGGTAATCAGATGCAAAGTCATAGTGCTGCAATAAAAGTCAACTGGGAGAAATTGCTAATGCACTTAGCAGTAGACCCCAAGGAACAGTTCCTAGTAATGTAAAAGTAAATTCTAAAAATAAGGGAATGGAACATGAAGAAATTAAACCTTTTCAACTTAGAATGGAAAGGAATTAAAAGTTGGAAGTCAAAAAGAGATTGAAGTTGAGAGAGAGATTAAAAAAGCTAAAAAAGCTTATTTCTAAAAACCTAAAATAATCTGTCTCTCCAACTAAAAATGATTTATAAAGACCACCACCTCCTCTTCTTCAAAGACTGAGACAACAAAAGCATAATGAACAATTTCTAAAACTTTTTGATATATTTAAGAAGCTTACAATAAATATTCTATTTGTGGAAGCTTTGAAACAAATGCCGAGTTATGCCAAATTTATAAAAGATATATTAAACAGAAGAGGAAGTTTAAAGCTTATGAAATTGCTGCATTGAGTGAAGAATGTAGTGCAATAATTCAAAATAAGCTTCCTCAAAAGTAAAACAACCCTGATAGCTTCACAATACCCTATACGATTGGAGAGAAATTTTATAGAAAAGTCTTATGCGAATTTGGAGCTAGTGATGCGGGTAGATTTAGTGTGTTAATTTTGCAAATATTTTTCAATATTATAAAATACACAAGATAGATACAATAGTAACTATGCAATTTAATCTCAGCAAAGATAAATTTAGTGAAAATAGTTTTCTCTTTTAAAAATCTTTAAACTGCTAAATCCCCTAAAAATAACGCAAGTATATGTATTGCTCAATTAATAAAAGGCTCTAATGAAGTCCTAAATATCGATCCCATAGGGAAGCTCGAAATGCCTATAAGTAAATTCTGAAGATTATAATGTAAATTACATTTTTAAACTACAAAAGTGAAGTATGAAATTCAAATATAAAGTAATAGCGTGAATGCTAAATAAAATGCAGTAAAAAGAAAAAAATTAATTAAATTAATTGCTAAACATTCAAAAGTAATTACAAAAACTAAACAAAGTTTTCTGATGAAGTAAAGAAATTAAAATCAATTGAATATATATATGTATATACTGTTTTGGGCCAAATAGAAGCAGTCTTATTGTTTAATTTAAAATATATATAACTACTACTTTGTGCTACTCCCACCCTGAGGGCTAACAATCTCGCATCAATTTCCAATCAATTGGGTCAAGTTAGGGATTTTAATCGGTCACCTTAAAATCTTGAATTCTGCATCCAAAAAAATATATTTCCCTATTTATTTGCACCCAACTCCATGTATGAAATACTCTTCCATAAAATCAAATATCATTCTCCCCATGTTGTAGAAATTATAGTCCTTTCGGAATATACGTTTCTTAAAACATTTTAACATTTTAATTGGTCAGATCAAAAAGTAAATGAAGATCGGAGTTTAAATCATCACAAATTACACATTTAAAATTGTATAAAACAAAATCAATTCTTCACAAAATCGTATCTCAAAGTAGGGCGAAGGAAAAAGAAGACTACTTAGAATTCATGAGAAGGATACTAGAAAACATAGATTTAATATATAAAAATAAGTTTACAAAATAAAGAAATAAAAAAAACACAACTTATCTTAGAATCCTTCCTAAAAAAATCCATAAAAGTTCTCTTCAAGTATTTCCCTCTTTACAAGCACTCTCAATTTTCTATTAGAAGTGTAATGAAGAAGAAATCTCTCACCTTCTCTCTCCTCTTACAACCCTAGAAGAAAATCTCCTCTTCTCTCTCTCTCTCTCTCTCTCTCTCATGCCCCTTACACGCCACACCAAAAACTCTCTTCTAGCCTTAGACTTCCCTCTCTTTTATTAAAGTCTGCCTCTCTTTAAAACGAATTCAAAATTCCCTCCAAAATTCTATCCAAAAGTCAAGCCTTTCAAAATTAAAAGATATTTACATTAATTTAAGAGACAACTCTTTTCATAAAAGAACCTTCCAAAGTGTCGGAAGGATTGAATCACTCCAAGAGGTATTTAGAATAAGTGACCTTTTAAAATTCAAGCAAAATTCATCTGAAACCTCCTTAATCGCAAAAAGTTGTCTATGGAGCATCTAGCGCCGGTTCTAGCACTTCAGGCGCCAACTTGCTTAAGACCACATTGTTCTGGGTTTTGGAGTTTTAGGCACCAAATTTGGCGCATCTTGCGCCAGCTCTCTGTCCAATGGCGCTTCTGGCGCTAGTTCTGGCATTTCATGCACCAGATCTTCTTCAAATAGCGCTTCTGGCGCCAATCTGGCGCATCAGGCGCCAGAATCCTAAAATTTGTTGTTTTGGCTCCAAATTTTGTGCTTTTTGCTAATTTTGCTCCAAATGCCTAAAATTGATATACCTGCAACAAAAAAATGAAAATACCCTTCTTTAAAGTTTAATAATACAAAAAAAGACATAAAATGTATACTTAAAACATTATATTATTTTGGTGTATCAAAATCCCTCAAACTTAAATATTGTGTGTCCTCAAGTAACACTTTTACTACATAAAAACATATGGCTTAGGATAGTGATTAACTCATTATTTCTATACTTTATTTTAATAAATAAAATAGTAAATTTTAAGAAAAACCTTTAATAACTTAGATTCAAATTCTAAGTCTAGGAGTATTTAGTAATTAAACTTAAGATTTCTAAATCTCTATTCATTTAAAGAAGAATTGCAATCTGTCATATCAAGGATTCTTAGAACATTCATATGAAAAAGAACTTCATGAAAACTTTACTAGTAATGCTACTAATACTCTAATACAAGTTTAGAAAATGTAATAAAGCCTTTTCCTAAAGTTGATTCAAGTGAAGCCAACTTTTGATTTGACATTTCCTCAAGCTTCTCCGCACTCATTTTTCTTTTTTTATGTTTAGGATCTTTTCAATCCCTTTTTTTCTTTTTCTTTTTTAAGTGAGGATAACTATATTTTGATAGCTGATGTGGGTGTACTTAGTGTGTTAATTTTGCAAATATTTTTCAATATTACAAAATACACACAACAGATATAATAACAAATGCGCAAATTAATCCCAACAAAATAAATTCAGTTAAATTAGTTTTATCTTTTAAAAATCTATAAACTGCCAAATCCACTTTAAAAATAATGTATTTATACGTATCACTCAAGTAATAAAGGGCTATAATGGAGTCCAAGATATCAATCCCACAGGGAAGTGGGAAATGCCTAAGAATAAGTTCTTAAGATTATAATGTAAAGTAAAGTTTTAAAAATATAAAAAGTAAAGTGAAAAGTTTGAATAATACGTAACAAGTGAATGCTAAATAAAATGTAGTTGAAAGACAAAGATAACTGATCTAAATGCTAAACTTTGAAAAGTAAATTTACGAAAATTAAAATAAGATGTTGTGATGGAAAGTTCGAATTGAAGAAAGTATCCTTCCCCTTTACAATGAATATATGGATTGTGAAGAAATTAAAATCATTTTAAAATATATATAATTTTTTTTTATGCTAAATAGGAGAAATCCTATTCTTTACCCTCTTCCAAGTGCATAAAAAACATTGACTAATCCGGAGTTTGGTCCCTGATTCTGTGGTTAGGCTGGGAGGATATTGGCTCTAATCCAGAGCTCTCAGTTCTCTCCACTCAAAGGTCCCACTACTCCCTCCTCTGAGGGCTAATAATCTTGCATCAATTTCTAATCAACTAGACTAAATTAGGGATTTTAATCTATCCTCTTAAAATCTCTAATTATGCATCCAAAAAAGTATATTTCCCTATTTATTTGCACCCAACTCCGTGGACGAAATACTCTCCCATGAAATCAAATGTGATTCTCCCCATGTTGTAGAAATCATAACCCTTTTGGAACATATGTTTCTCAAGATATTTTAAAATTTCAATTAGCCAGATTGAAAAGTAAATGAAGATAAGAGTTCATCACAAATTATTAACATTTAAACCCATATGAAACAAAATCAATTCTTCATAAAACCATATCTCAAAGTAGGGAGAAGGATAAAGAAGGCTACTCAGAGTTCATGAGAATGATACAACAAAACACGAATTTCATATATAAAAATAAGTTTACAAATAAAAAAAATAAAAGACATAATTTATCTCACAATCTTCCCAAGCAAACTTCTAGAAGTTCTCTCCAAGTCTTTCTCTTTTTACAATTAGTCTCAATTCTCTCTTAGAAGTGTAATAAAGACAAAATCTTTCACCTTCCTTCTTCTCTTACAATCTTTGAAGAAAATCTCCATGCCCTTGAATTTCTCTCTCTCTTTAACTCTCCTTCTTGCCTTCATGCCACACACACATCTCACTCCACCCTCTTCCTCTTTCATCAAAGGCTGCCTCGCTCCAAAAAGAATTAAAAATTCCCCCTAAAATTTTGTTCAAAAGTCAACTCTTTTGAATTTAAAATACATTTCCAATTATCAAAGAGACATATCGCTTCACAAAAGAACATTCCAAAGTGTCTAGATTCATTGAATTACTCCAATGGGTGTTTAGAACAAGTGTCCATTGAGACACCAAAATAATATACTATTTTAAGTACTTATTTTATGCTTATTTTAGGTGATATTGCACTTTAAAGAAGGGTATTTTCATTTTTTTTGCGAGAATATCATTTTTAGGCATTTGGAGCAAAAATGACGAAAAGGATGAAATTTGGAGCCAAAATAACAAATATTGGGATTTTGGTGCATGATGCGCCAAAATCCAGAGAACAAGTGCATGATGAGCCAAATCGACACATGATGCACCAGGGATGACTTTTTCAAATTAAGGCGGTTCAAGGCAAATTTTTGTGCAAATTTCAAAAGGACGCTTTTTCTACACACCTCTTAGAGTAATTCAATGCATCTAGATACTTTGAAAGGTTCTTTTATGAAGGGATATGTCTCTTGGATGAAATGACATATCTTTTTAATTCAAAAGAGTTGAGTTTTGGAGGGAATTTTGAATTCTTTTCCAAAGAATGTAGCTGATACGCCTAAAAAATGACTACTTTTTCATATATATTATATGCTCAATTTTAATGATTTTTAATGATATTACACTGTAAAGGAAAGTATTTTGCATATTTTTTGCTTAAGGGATAAGAAATGGAGTTTTGAAGAAAAAAGAAAAAACGGTGCAATTTGGAGCAAAAACAAGCAAGAAAGAAAATTCTGTCCTGACACATTTCGATATGTCTTTCTATGCTTAATCTCATTTACACTTCTTACACATTTTTGAATGAAATTATACTTTAAAGAAAGGTTGTTTTCATCCTTATTTTTTAGGTATATCTGTTAGGAACGAAACGTAACTGAAATGGGGTGAAATGGAGGGCAAACAAAGCGAAACAATGGAGCTGCTGTAGACCGGCGCCGAAGGCACCCGTGCCCGAGTCCAGAGAAGTAACAGACTAGCGCTGACAGCGTCTGGGACGATTATGGACTAATTTTTGGCGGATTTAGACTTTCTAGAAAGCTCCAAAATGATTCAAACACCCCATGAAGTGATTTAATGCATCTTTAAACTTGGAGAATGCTCTTGAATGAAGAGACATGTATTTTGGATGAATCGATTTATCTCTTGGGAAAAAGAAGGGAATTTGTGTCTCTTTAAAAAAGAGCGCTTGGCGCTTCTCATGTGTGTGTATGGGGGGGTTTTGTGTGTGTGTGTGTGTGTGTGTGTGTGAGTGTGAGTGTGTGTGAGTGTGTTGTAGAGTAAATTCTTGTGTATGAGGAAGATTTTTTTGAAGAATTGTAAGAGGCGAAGGAAGGTGAGAGTTTTCTTCTTTATTACACTTCTAAGAGAGAATTTAGTGTTGATTATAAAGAGAGAAAGTGCTACAAGGGAACTTCGAGGGATTTGCTTGAGGAGTCTAAGATAAGTTTTGTTCTTTCATTTCTTTATTTTGTAAACTTAATTTTATGTATAAAATTTGTGTTTTATCGCATCTTCCTCATGAGCTTTGAGTAGACTTCTTTATCTTTCTCCCTGCTCTGAGATATGATGAAATGAAGAGATAATTTGGTGTGCCATTTTAAAATATAAAATAAATTGTGATAATTTTTTCCACTCCATTCTTAATTTACTTTTCAATCTGGCCAATTGAAATGTTAAAATCTATTGTGAAACATATGATCCGGGAAATGGAGTATGAGTTCTACAAAATAGTAAGAATCACATTTAATTCCATGGAGGAGTGTTTCGTTCATGAAATTAGGTGCAAATAAATTGGGAATCAAACATTGTTGGGCGTAGAATTGGAGATTTTAGGATGAAAGACTAAAATTCACAATTTGGTCTTAGTGTTTAAGAACTAAAATGAGAGTTAGCCTTCAAGGGAAGGGAAGTGGGAGCTCTAGAGTGAGAGCTAGTATCCTCCCAGCCTAACCACAGATTTAGGGACTAATTTTGAGATTAGCCAATGATTCTCTATAACATTGAATCAGGGTAGAGAATTAAAATTGCTCCTATTTGGCACAAAATAGATTTAAACCATTTATCTCATCTTATTTTACCAAAAACTCATTGTAGTGGGAAAGATGCTTTTTCATATTAGATAACTTCATCACATAAACATAGTTTGGTAGTTACTATTTAAACTTTACATTTTAGTTTTTCTAGTAGTTAATAATTTTGTTCTGGTAGTACATCAAAATTCTAGTTTCTTTTATCAATTTGGTGTAGGGATTGGAACTAAGGGCCACTAGTAGGTCCTATAGAGAGGGCACAATGGGTAATCTAGGAGTGATAGACTAAAACCTTCCTAACACTACTATACATGTTGACACCAACTTTAGATTAGTCAATATTTTTTGCACAATTTGAAAGAAAATAAAGAATAACCATGCTCCTATTTGTCAGAATACCTCATTTAAGTTTCTAAAAAAAGTTGAAATTCTACACTCATTTTGAATTATTGGCAAGGAGAAAGTCTCTTAATATGTATTGTTTAAGTCATTACATTTAATTTTACTTGCATATTATAGAATTTAGTAAACATAATTTTCATCTTTAGATAGTTGCTGCAATCTGAAGTAACGTTTTCTTAAAGTCAAAATTCCTTTATTTCATTCTATTGTATTCTTGTTTTCAGCTTCCCAGTGGGATTGATACAGGGGTTTTTAAAGAAAATTCTATATTACTTGAAATAATACATATAAAAAGTGCAGTACCCTTGGTGAGAAAATTATTTCTTTAATTTTTATCATATTACATTTGTTCTCACTAGCAGCTAAACATAATTTGGGTCAAGTTTTTGACATATTAAAGAACATAAATATTTGTGTAGTTGTGAGTCAGGTCAAGTTTTCAGCTTTGTTACCGGGGAACACAACGGAAAAATGAATCTTTAATAGAAATACCTTTCATGGAATTTTCTTTGAAACTTTATTTTTTCTTACTAAAAATTTTAGCTTTTACTTGAAATTTTTAAAAATTACAAAAAAAAACAAAAAAAAAATTATAAAAATAAAAAAAATTATATAAATTTAAAAAAATCAAAAAAAGGAAAAAATATATTTTTATTTTATTCCTTTAGTATTTTATTTTTTAAAATTTACATTTTGTGTGCGAAGTTTAGAATCTGAAGGTGTAGTACCCTACAATTCTAAATTAAAGCAAACTATAAGAAGAATTCGAAAGCAAAAATAACTTTAAATTTTTTAAGAAATGGCAAACACATCACAAAATAACATTGAAACTTTTACTAATGAAAATGAACATCAAAATTTACAAATACCTTTAAGGGACTATGCTAACCTTACGACAGATGAATATCATTCAAGAATTAAAATCTCATTTGAACTTAAAACTACAATAATACAAATGGTGCAAAATAATCAGTTTGGGGGAACACCAACTAAGGATCCTACTTTACATCTTGCAAGTTTTATAGAACTTTATGCTACATTCAAACATGATGGTGTATCAAACGATGCGATTAGACTTAGAGTTTTTCCTTTTTCTTTAAGGGATAAGGCTAAGATGTGATTAAATTCATTTGCATCTAGGTCTATTAAAACTTGGGGAGAAATGTGATTAAATTCATTTGCATCTGGGTCTATTAAAACTTGGGGAGAAATGCAAAAATTCTTGGCTAAATATTTTCCTCCTTCAAAAACTGTCAAGCTTAGAAATGATATTACTTTTTTTATTCAGTATGAAGGGGAGGAAGTTTATGAGGCTTGGGAACGATTTAAGGAACTTTTAGAAAGTGTCCACATCATGCTTTATCTGGCAGGTTAATTATTGAAACATTTTACAATGGGTTAATAGGATCTCTTAGGCTCTATTTGGCGCAGCTGCAGCTTCTCAGCTTTTTCAGCTGCAGCTGCGCTGCCCCAGGAAGCAGCTGAGAAGAAGCAGCTGCGGGGAAGCCTGCAGGAAAGCAGCTGCGAGGATGCTAGCTGTCTGCTTGGTGCAGCTGTGTGAAACCAGCTGTCGAGCAGTTGTTTATGGAAAAATGACCATTCCACCCCACTTCAGTAAAGCTGTTTAAAATAAAATATAAATAATTTTTATATTAAACAAATTATTTCTTAAGCAACAAATTTATATTAATAAATAATTAAGTAGTTTTAAAAATTAAGAAATTTTATATTTATGTCAAATAATTAGGAAAATGAAAATATATTTATAAATTAATTAATTGATCATTAAATAACAATATTATAAATTCATTGAGTGTTAGAATTACATACATACAACTCAGTTCTTATTTATTTACATACCATAACACCAAAACTTCTGCCCACGCTTGATTCCTGGCCTGAGATAGTTGGTTCATCTGTGTCTACAACTCTTGTTGGTCTATAATCTCAAATTCAAAACTTCTGCCCACGCTTGATTCCTGGCCTGAGATAGTTGGTTCATCTGTGTCTACAACTCTTGTTAGTCTATAATCTCAAATTCAAGTGAAAATCAAGTACTAAATTGCCATGGGTATTCAGAGATAATGTATAAGTGCATTAGTATAAAAAGGAATCAATTAAAGTTGCATGAAGCATTAACCAAAACAACTCCAACATAGAAGGTAGAGCATCTGATGAGCTAGAAGCAACAAATTAGCAAACACATGAACACACAAAGAAATGGCAGATGAATCTCTCCACACCAAATGAACCAGAAATTACAGACAATAAAAATAATCAAATTTAGTGACAGCAAGCCAACTTACTGGTCGAATATAGATTGGATCAGATGATCAGAAATTTTTAACAAACTAATTCACTCAAGTGTCGTACAACTAATTAATTTGCGAAGAAAAACGTGAAAACCAAGAGAAAATAAGTATCCAAAAAATTAGAATCAAGGTTAAATTGCAGTAAACTCTTACTGCAGCAACTGCAGCAACTGCAGCATTAGTGATGTAAATAATATCAAGAACTGAAACAATGTTCCCATCTGTTAAATATCCATTCACCAAAAAAAAAAAACTCGAAAGAAAAATCTTATAATAAAATTGAAATGTAAAATAATAGAAGGCAAGCTAGTCACTAGTCTCAGAATGTGATTACTTCTATCAACAATAGATTCATTAATAGTCACGATTTGATACCTCAAAATTGCTAATGTATAGTAGGCAAAAGCTAGTATAAATTGAAACTTATATAAAGCAGAAATGGAAAGAACAAGCCATCTAATAGCAGTTGAGTTAGGAAAACAACAATAGAATAAGAATTTGTGCCTTTGGAAATGTCAATGGAAAGCATGGGGGAGCTTAAATGGATACCTAGTAAGCCTTGCTCTAGCGACCTAGCTCTTGTTGCTTAGCTTGCTCTTCCAAATGCAGCAGTTCTGCTAAAACTAATAAGAATAACAGAATGTTCTATACTTTGAAGAAAAAAAATTGTTAAATTTGAATCAAGACCCTAAAAAGAACTAACGATCACTAAAGAAAGTTAGAAGATTAAAAAAAGTTACCCTTCAGCTTTTGGATTTGTGGACTGAGGCAAGCACAGATAATTATGTGCAAGATTCCACACTATCACATTAATACTGCTACTTGGCGATGAAGACGCTGCTAGTGGTCCGAGCTTAGGTTAAAAATGTCAAAAAGCTGTGTTGAGACTTTCGTTATACCTTCCTCTGCATGAAGCACCAGGAACAGTGCTACAATTGAAGAAGGAAGAAGCAGGCTGTGCAGCTTCGAGGGAGAGGATGGAAGAGGAAGGAGACCAATGGACCGAGCTTCTTTTGATGGGAAGATTTAGGATGAAGAAGCCGAATTGATAGAGAAGATGACCAACAAATGAACACGAGTGAAGAGGCGGGGAAGGAGCAGAGCTTCAAGTCCCGTAATAAATTGAACGACGATCAATCGAAGGGGCAACTGGGTAAACAAATTGCAAAAAAACTGCGAAACACGGGTCGTGGGGTCGATCCCGCGGCCCATTTTTTTAGCGAAAACCTCACTCGCGGTGGCCGCGAAGTTCATCTGCAGCGCCCCCAAATAGTAATTTTTGATGGTGAGGTGCTCTGTAGCGCTCTAACCGTGCCCCCAAACATAGCCTTAGATCTATAATTGATGCTACTGCAGCAGGAACTTTAATATCAAAATTATTTGATGAAGCTCATGGCTTAGTTCAAGAAATGACCACTAATAATTTTTAATGATACTGAAAAAGGGTAAATCCAAAATGAGTGACCAGTATTCATGATTATGATGCATTTACCATCTTAGTAGCTTAAGTTTCTATGATATCTAAGAAGTTAGATAACTATGTTATGAATTTTTCTCAAACACGTTAAGCAAGTGAAGAAAATTTATTAGGACGAACCAATGGTTCTCAATCATTAGAAATAGTACACGCGGTTGCTAATAAACCCAATAACCCATATTCAAACTTTTATAACCTGGGTTGGAAAAATCACACTAATTTTAGCTGGAAAAATTCTGGTGGTGGAAATCAGCAATGGGGGAACAATCAAGTGAACCCAATAGAAAACTGGAACAATCTGGGTAATTCTAACTTGTGACCTTCTTATCGTCCTGACTTTAATGACCAACGATTTAAGAAAAAGAAGTTGTCGATAGAAGAAGTAGTTTTGAAGATGCAAAGCAAAGTCAAAGTGCCATAATAAAAGTCAATTGGGACAAATTGCTAACACACTTAGCAATAGACCCTTGGAAACACTTTCTAGTAATGTTGAAGTAAATTCTAAAAATAAAGGAATGGAATAAGAAGAAATTAAAGCTGCTCAACTTAGAATGGAAAGGAATTAAAAGTTGAAAGTCAAAAAGAGATTGAAGTTGAGAGAGTGATTAAAGAAGCTAAAAAAACTATTTTTAAAGACCCAAAACAATCTATCTCTCAAACTAAAAATGATTTAGAAAGACCACCACCTCCTCTTCCTCAAAGACTGAGATAACAAAAGCTTAATCAACAATTTTTAAAATTTTTTTGAGATATTTAAGAAGCTTACAATGAATATTCCATTTGTGGAAGCTTTAAAACAAATACCTAGTTATGCTAAATTTATGAAATATATATTAAACAAGAAGAGGAAGTTTGAAGCTTATGAGACTGTTGAAGGTTTTAACTTTAAGAAGAGGATAGTGAAGTTCAAAATTGTTAAAGGCTGTCCAGATATAGTATCCTCACTTAAAAAAGAAAAGAAGAGAAAAAATTGATAAGATTTTGAAGACTATGTTTTGCCAAAAACTTGATGCGGGGTTTGTTGTGTATTGCTTTTGTAAATATTTTTTAATATTACAAAACACACACGGTAGTACTAATAATAAATATATAATTCAATCCCAATAAAAAAAATAGTAAAAATAATTTGATCTTTTAAAATGATTAAACTGTCAAACCCATAAAAATAACAACAAGTATATGTATAGCTCAAGTGATAAAGGGCTCTAATGGAGTCATAGATATTGATCCCACTGGGAAGTTGGAAATGCTTATAAATAATATCTTAAGATTATAATGTAAACTAAAATTTTAAACTATAAAAGTGAAGTACAAAATTCAAATATAAAGTAAATGCAGTAAAATACAGTTAATTAAACTAATTGCTAGACTTTCAAAAGTAAACTTACAAAAAATAAACCAAGTTTTTGTGACGAAGAGATTGAATTTAAGAAAGCATCGTTCCCCTTTACAATGAGTATATGGATTATGAAGAAATTAAAATCATTTTAAAAAATATATATATATTGCATCCAATAAAGCATATTTCCCTATTTATTTGCACCTAGCTCCATGGATGAAATACTCTTCCATGAAATCTAATGTGATTCTCCCCATATTACAGAAATCATAGTCCTTTTGAAACATATGTTTCTCAACACATTTTAACATTTCAATTGGCAAGATCAAAAAGTAAATGAATATTGGAGTTCAAATCATCACAAATTATTAACATTTGAAACCGTATAAAATAAAATCAATTCTTTACAAAATCATATTTCAAAGTAGGGAGAAAGATAAAGGAAATAACTTAGAATTCATGAGAAGGATACGACAAAACATGAATTTCATATATAAAAATAAGTTTACAAAATAAAAGAAATAAAAGAAACAACTTATCTCACAATAATTCCTAAGAAAATTTCTAGAAGTTCTCTTAAAGCCTTTCCCACTTTATAAGCACTCTCAATTCTCTCTTAGAAGTGTAATGAGGAATAAATTTCTTACCTTTCCTCTCCTCTTACAATCCTTGAAGAAAATCTCTAAGCCCTTGACTCTCTCTCTCTATTTCACGCCCCTTACACGCCACACCAAAAGCTCTCTTATAGCCTTAAACTTACCTCTCTTTTATTAAAGGCTGCCTCCCTCTAAAAAGAATTCAAAATTCCCTCCAAAATTCTATCTGAAAGTCAACCCTTTTGAAATCAAAAGATATTTCCATTAATTCAATAAACAAATCTCTTCTTACAAAGACCCTTCCAAACTGTCAAGATGCATTGAATCACTCCAAGGAGTGTTTAGAACAAGTTTCCTTTCAAAATTTGAGCAAAATTCATCCCAAACCTCCTTTATCCGCAAAAAGTTGTCTCTGGAGCATCTAGCGCCAGTTCTAGCGCTTCAAGTGCCAACTTTATTATGACCACATTGTTCTAGGTTTTCGAGCTTTAGGCGCCAAATATGGCGCATCTGGCACCATCTCTCTACCAAATGACACTTTTGGATCCAGTTCTGGCATTTCAGGCGCCAGCTCTCTATCAAATAGTGCTTCTGGCGCCAATCTAGTGCATTAGGCACCAGAATCCCAAAATTTGATGTTTTGGCTCCAAATTTTATCCTTTCTTGCAAATTTTGCTCCAAATGCCTAAAATTGATCGCTAATTTTGCTCCAGAAGCATAAAATTTATATACCTACAACAAAAACATGAAAATACCCTTCTTTAAAGTACAATAATACAAAAAATAAACATAAAATTTATGCTTAAAAATCATATTATTTCTGTGTATCAAAATCCCTCAAACTTAAATGTTACGTGTCCTCATGTAACACTTTTACTACATAAAAACCTATGACTTAGGCTAGTGATTAACTCATTACTTCTATACTTTAGTTTAATAAATAAAATAGTAAATTTTAAGAAAAACCATTAATAACTTAGATTCAAATTCTAAGTTTAAGATTATTTAGTAATTAAACTTAAGATTTCTAAATCTCTATTCATTTCAAGAAGAATTACAATTTGTCAGATATTCCAATACAAGTTTAGAAAATGTAATAAAGTCTTTTTCTTAAGTTGATTCAAGTGAAGCCAATTTTTGATTTGGCATTTCCTCAAGCTTCTCCTCACTTATTTTTCTTTTCTTTTTTTTTTCATTTAGGATCTTTTCAATCCATTTTTTTTCTTTTTCTTTTTCAAGTGAGGATGATTATATCTGGATAGCTGATGCGGGTGGACTTAGTGTTTTAATTTTGTAAATATTTTTCAATATTACCAAATACACACAGAAGATACAATAATAAATATGTAAATTAATCACAACAAAATAACTTCAGTTAAAATAGTTTTATCTTTTAAAAATCTTTAAACTCCACTTTAAAAATAATGTATTTATACGTATCACTCAAGTAATAAAGGGCTATAATAGAGTCTTAGATATCAATCTCACAGGGAAGTTGAAAATGCATAAGAATAAGTTCTTAAGATTATAATGTAAAGTATAATTTTAAAAATACAAAAAGTAAAGTGCAAGGTTTAAATACTAAGTAACAATTGAATGCTAAATAAAATGTAATTGAAAGATAAGGTTAACTAATCTAAATGATAAACTTTCAAAAGTAAATTTATGAAATTTATTTTTTTTATAGACTTTACAGTATTAGATGTGGAGGAAAATAAAGAGATTCCTATTATTTTGGGGAGACCATTTCTTACAACATGGAGAGCTCTGATTGATGTAAAAAAAGAAGAATTAATAATGAGAGTTAATGATCAAGAAGTAAAATTTAATATTGCAATGGCTATGAAATATCCTGAAATAGAAACAAGCAATGAATGTTTCAGGATGGAAGTAACTGATTATCTGAGTAATGAATAATTTAAGAAAGGGTTTAAAGACAAATTAAAGCAAGTAGAATTTTTTGAAAACAAGGATGAAATAATTAAAGAAGATCTATATTATATTCAAGATAAATTTGAAACGTTATATTTGATGGAAAATGACAATAAAAATCTTATTCCTTCAAGTATTAAACCACCTGAACTTGAACTAATGATATTACCTGCCCATTTAAAATATGTATTTTTAGGAGAGCCATCTACATTTCTTGTTATTGTATCTTCTGAATTAACTGAAATTCAAGAACAAAAATTAATAAAAATGTTGAAAAGATATAAGAAGGCTTTTGGATGGACTTTAGCAGATATTAAAGGAATTAGTCCTTCTATTTGTATGCATAAAATTCTATTAGATGAACAATTTGAACCTAAAGCTGATCCTTAGAGGAGATTAAACTAAATAATGAAAGAAGTTGTTAAAAAAGAAATTTTAAAATGGTTAGATGTTGGAATTATATATCCTATTTTTGATAGTACTTGGGTAAGTCCAATTCATTGTGTTCTGAAGAAAGGAAGAGTGACTGCTAAAGAAAATGAGAAAAATGAAAGACAAGTGACTGGTTGGTGAATTTGTATTGACTATAGAAAATTAGATATGGCCACCAGAAAAGATCACTTTCCTTTACCCTTTCTAGACCACATGTTGGATAGATTGGCTGAAAATAAATATTATTGCTTTTTAGAGGGATATACGGGGTATCATCAAATTCCAATTGCTCTAAAGGATCAAGAGAAAATAATATTTACAAGCTTATATGGAACATTTGCTTTTCGTAGAATGACTTTTGGACTATCAATGCACCCGCAACATTTCAAAGATGTATGATGTCAATTTTTAGAAATTTTATTGAACATGGAATGGAAGTGTTTATGGATGATTTTTTTGTATTCAGATCTTCTTTTGAATTATGTTTAAATAATTAAAAAAAAAAATTAGAAGTATGTGAAAGAATCAACCTAGAACTAAATTGGGAAAAATGTCAATTTATGGTTGCAGGAGGTATTGTACTTAGGCATAAAATTTCTGAAAATGGCATGGAAGTAGATCCTACAAAAATTCAAGTTATTCAAAAATTACCACCACCAACTACAGTCAGAGGGGTAAGAAGTTTTTTAGGACATGTTGGTTTCTTCAGGCTTTACATAAAAAAATTTTCAAAAATAATTAAGCCATTATGCCAAATTTTAGAAAAATATATGAAATTTGATTTTGAATGCATAAGAACATTTGAATTATTGAAAAAAAAATTAATCACTGCACCTATAATAGTTCCACCTGACTGGGAGAAACCATTCAAAATAATGTGCGATGCTAGTGATTATGCTATTGGGGCTGTTTTAGGACAAAGGCACAACAAAGTTCTTAAAGTTATATATTATGCTAGTAAAACTCTGAATGCTGCTCAAATTAACTACACTAGTACTAAAAAAGAGTTATTAGCTATTATTTTTGCCTTTGATAAATTTAGACATTGCATAATTGGAACTAAATGTATAGTGCATACATATCATTCTGCTATTGAATAGTTGATGTAAAAGAAGGATGCTAAACCATGATTAAATAGATGGATACTTCTTTTGCAAGAGTTTGATTTTACCATAGTTGATAGAAAGGGAAATGATAATCAAATAGCTGATCATTTTTCTAGACTTGAAAGAGAAATATTAACTAATTTTGCAAATGAAATTTTAGA
>NW_018220517.1:142722-162046 GCF_001263595.1 Phalaenopsis equestris
GAGTGTTTCTAAATTTTTAATTAAAAATATTTTTACAAGATATGGAATGCCGAGAGTAATTATTACTGATGGATGATCTCATTTTAGGAATAATAGAATCAAAAAATTGAATAAGAAATATGATATTATGCATGGATTCTGTATTGCTTATCATCCTCAGACTAGTTGTCTAGCAGAGATATCAAATTGTGAAATTAAACGAATTTTAGAAAAAGTTGTATATCCTTATAAATTGGATTGGTCTGCTAGATTAGATACTGCATTATGGTCATAGAAAACTGCTTATAAGGCTCCTATAGGAATGTCCCCATATAGACTTATTTTTGGAAAAAAAACATGCCACTTACCAGTAAAATCAGAGCATAAAGCATTTCGGGCTATTAAGGAATTTAATTTTAATCTATAAGATGCTGGTGAGAAAAGATTATTACAACTCAATGAACTTGAGGAGATTAGAAATAAAACATATGATAATGCAAAAATCTATAAAGAGAAAATGAACATATGACATGATCGGAAAATTATTAAAAAGAAGTTTGAACCTAGATAAGAAGTTTTATTATATAATACAAGATTGAGATTATTTCCAGGATAACTGAAATCAAGATGGTTAGGACCATTTAAAGTGATTAAAGTCTATCATTATGAAACTGTTGTTATTAAAGATCCTAACACTGGAAAGATATTCAAATTTAATGGGCATCGATTGAAACATTATTATGAAGGGCACATACCATAATTTAAAGAAGGTTTAATGCTAAGTCAACCCAATTAATCAAATGGTACGTCGGGATGAAGACATTAAAACAAGCGCTTCATGGGAGGCAACCCATTTAAAAAATATATGTCTATGTATTACAAATTTGTTTGATAAGCATTTTATATATTAGGACATAATAATCTTACACAATTTTATATAATATAAATTAATATAAATTTTGGTATTGGAGGAAAATTTATAATCAAATTTAACAAATATGAAAAGCTGTGATTTTGGCCACTGGCGCCGACGACGCCAGCATGGGCGGTCACAACGTCCGCTAACTTGACCATAGTGCTGACAATGACTTTGGCGCGCCGACAACACTGACAGCATTTTAACGGTTCAAGACAAATTTTGGCAGATTTTGGTGGAATTTCACTCCGTAATAACCGTTGTGAGGTGCTTTTAAAGTCCTAAAAACTACCTTGGATTACTAGTAACTCCCTACTTTCGAATTACATGGCTTCCAAATCTAGAAATACTTTCATGTATAGAGTTTTTAATAGAATAAAATTTATCAGTTTTGATGCACAGAGATTATATGACAAAGTTATTACGAAGAAGAGATTGATCAAGGAAAGAGGCTTTGTCAATTATGGATTGATTAATCCAAGTTCTCCAATTGATAAAATCATTATACAAAGATGATAAGAAGTTCTGTGCTACAATACCGCTGCAGTTTTTGTACCAGTGGTGAAGGAATTCTATGTTAACTTACATGGAATTACCCAAGGAGTAGTCTACGTATTAGGTAAGGTTGTACCATTTACTCGAACACTTATTAATGAGGTGTATATGATAGAAAACACTCCAATCTGTCATTATACAAATTTTATCCCAGCGAGAGATTTGATGCAAGATGCCTATAATTTTCTAATGGATGAAAGTGATATTTGAGAAATGTGAGATGAGGGATATGTTAGTTTCTCCGCTTCATCACTTAATCCAATATCGAAGCAGTGGCATTTCATCATTTATGCAAAATTACTTCATACTATGAAGGTTAGTAGAGTCACCAAAGAAAGTGCTATTTTAAATTATCGCATTCAAATGGAAACACCCATTGATGTAGGATCTATCATTTTTAAATCTGTTATGGGTATTATTATGAATGGGTCAATTGATGAACTTGGGCATCCTTCCACAATTTTCCTACTTTGCAGTCAATCTCAAGTTCCATATGCAAGTTGGGAAAAGGTTTTATTACCTTAGGAGCTCATGATTCCTATTGATGATAATTATGTTGGGAATCGAAATGAAGCATTAGATACTATCTTGGATCATTCATCACACGCTTTAACTACATTGATGCCACCAACAGTTGGAAGTTCACTTGCTTTGGAAAAGAAATTGAAGAAAATTGAAAGAGAACTTCAGAGTATTACGAATGCAATAAGAGATCTTAAGTACCTTTTTTATCACCTAGATTGGAGGATGAAGGAGAATTTTGATCATACTGGAACAATTGAAGCAGTATTGGTTTGGATGTTCAGGAAAAAATGATGGATTGAAGAAAATTTGACTGATCAATTCCTGTACTGACTCTTCTACAATTTGTACGTCATTACCAGTCTATGGGACATATCAGAGGAGGAGAAAGCATTGAAGATGAGACAAATTCAAGAATTTAATCTCTCTACTAGTTTAAAATATTTATGTATTTAATGTAATTTCGTGGATTTGATTCAGTTTGCTTTGCTTTAGAGTTATGAAATTTGATTGAGTGTATAGTTTTGTGTCTGCGTTTAGTGTTATGGCTTGATTTCAATGCTGCTTTATAATTTATATTGATTTATAATTTAGTTTGTTAAATGAGTGTAAAAGTGTGATTAGAAAAATGCATTTGTAAAAATTATATTTTCATATATAAAATTTAGTTAGTTGTTGTTTGTGAAAATGATTGTTCGTGAAAATGTTTGTTTGTGACTTATTATTAGATAAAAATTTGTGTTTAAAATAATAAAAAGACTTTGGAGAAAATTGAAAAGAAATTGAAAATTGAAAAAATAAAAAAATGGAATTTTTAGGGCTTCAGCGCCGACGACACTGGCATGGGCGCTGACGGCGGCCTCGACCCTAGAACAACCGCCCCCCTCGACCCGAGAACAACTTTTACCCTTTAAAATTTATGATTTTCACCGTAAACTACCATTTTTACCCTTTGAGCCACCTCTAACCTCTGATTTTTACACCTAGGGCTCGCATTTGCTTGGATTTGAGGTGATTTTAAGGCAAAAAAACTTCGGATTTCATCTTTTCTAGGTAAGAGCTACACTTTAAACCTAAAAATTTTAGATTTTCACAAAAGATTTATCTCACATTGCTGAGATCCAAAAATTTTGGAATTTTTTAAGAGATTTTATTAAATTTAAAGCATTTTACATTGTGAGTTTCGAAATTTTGAGAATTTATTCATATTTTTATCAAATTTTCTTAGATTTACCATGGCCCTGAGAATGAGCAAAGGCAAAAGAATAGTAGATTATGATGAACAAAAATTTGTCAGCTTCAGGACTAGTACTCGATTTAATAGTCTACTTGAAAACAAAAAAGAAATTTTGGATTGTGGTTTTAAAAATTCGGGTGGAGAAGTCGAGCAATTGATCAATGCTCGGTAGTGGGAAAATTTTTGTTATTTTACTATGGAGGCTATTATTGGTGTAGTGATGGAGTTCTATGCCAATTTTACATAGGCTTCTGATGATTTCATTTTTGTTCATGGGAAAATGGTGGAGTTTACACCAAGTAAGATTAATGAATTTTATCAGTTAGAAGATGAGTACAGTTGCCAGTGTAAATCATTTTCTACTATGAATGAGGCCTTGGATGAGGTTATTTCTTTTCTTACTGATGGAAGAGGAACCTGGAGAGCTAAAGTTACCTTTGCCCTTTTTATGATAAATGTAGTCTCTAAGGCCTGACATTATTTTATTTCTGGAGGATGATTCCAACAAATCATCATAGTGAGGTGACCAAGGATGGAGCCATCCTGAACTTTTGTATTCTGCAAGTGATGAGGATAAATGTAGGCTCTGTTATTTATACGAACGCTCGATCTATTGCTTTGGGAGAGACTATTGCTTTGGTGCTTTGGGAGAGACCACTGGTGGATTAGCACACCCTGCCCTGATCTTCACACTCTGTGAATAGACAGGAGTTGATTTTAGACCTGGGCAAGAGAGGATTGAGCCTCTAAAACATATCAGGCCCATTAACATAAAGACATATGAATCTCATGTTGATTGGAGGTCTAGAAGTAAGACCAAGAATATTCCTTCTACTTTGAGGACCCCTACTTCTAGTGACCCTACTCTTCGAGAACAATTAGACCAAATGATGATTCAATAAGAAGATATCTTGAAAATGGATCATAGAATAGAAAACATGGAGGCCAAAAATGCTCGCATTGATGAGTTGATTCAGTAAACGTTTGAATATGATGCTGCTTACGATGATGCGATGGTTAGATACATGAAGGATGATCACTCAGTTCAGTTTCCTACTCACCCTGTCTTTACTCCATATCAGCAGCAGAATTTTAATGTGGAAGAAGAAGAAGAAGACAATGATTGGTGATTTGTAGTTTTATTTTTCTTTTAATTTATATTTCATTGTACTTTGCTATTTTAGTATTTGTTTTTGTTATACTGTTGAGACTATTTGTTACTAAATTGTGAGCCTCTGTTTTGTTGTGTTATGAACTATAGAATTGTAAAACTGTTTGTTATTTGAAATTCAGTTTAGTTCTGTTGTTAGTTTTAGTATTTTGTAGTTAACTCTTTTTCAGCAAATTTTTTTTATGTTTTATGTGCTATTTAATGTTTTAAGTCTTGTAGCTTTTTATATTTGCACCTGTAATATTTCAGAGTTAAGTTTCAAATCAGAACCTTCAACAGGTATGTCTTTCTTTATGTATTAAATGTTTTCTTTAACCCTTAATTTTTCAAGTTCTTCAGCTAAAATCTTTTAAAAATTTAAATTTGGGGAGAAGATAAATTACTTTTTAAGAAAAAAAATTTAATTTTATTTGTCCTCTATTAATTATAGTTTCAAAATATTGTAAAAATTGCTAACATGGCCTTTGGTATTAGAGGACAACTTTAGATTACTATATTTATGTTCCTAAATATATAGTAAACTTAAGTAAAAATTTTCAATAATGAAAGTTAATTTTAGAGATTAAGACATTTAGTATAAGAGAATAAGACTATGTTTTTCTATTTTAAGTAAAGAAATTTATATTTTTGAAGTATTAAAAATCTTAAAGATTCATGTAAGAAGAAAAGGATTAAACTTTATGAAATCTTTAAGCTAACATAAATTTGTTAAGTGAAGAAATGTAAAAATTTTTTAATCCTCGCATGAAAAGAAAAGAAAAGAAAAATAAAGGGAAAGAAAAGAAAAGAAAAGAAAAAGAAAAGATGTGGGGAGAAGCTTGAGGAGATGCCTAATTAAAAATTTGCTTCGCTTGAATCAATTTAAAAAAGAAGGCTTGCTATATTTTTTAAACTTTTATTTGAGTATTAGTTTATTTATTAGTAAAGTTTTATGAAATTCTTTTTTATATGAATATTTAAGTGACTTTAATATGACAATTTGCATTTTTTCTTGAAAAGAATAAAGAACAAAAAATCTTGGACTTGATTGTTAAATATTCTTATACCTTTAGTATTAACTGGAGTTGTTTTGAATTTTTCTTAAGTTATGCTATTGTGTTTAGTGGACTAAAATACGAAAATATAGAAGTTAAATTATTTACCATAAGTCAATTTTTTATGTAGTAGAGGAGTTACTTGATGACAGGTAATATGTAAGTTTGGGGGATTTTGATACACCAAAAATATATGCATGTTTAGACCCATATTTTATACTCATTTTTTGTGATATTGCGCTTTAATTTTAGGTATTTTTATCTTTTCTTGCAGGTTGATGATTTAGGACTTGAAGCAAAAAGGAAGCAAAAGGGATGAAATTTGAAGTTAAAATAACATTTTTGAAGAAATACTCAGTGTCGACGGCGCCAGAAGCAGAGCCGATGGCGCAAACTTACAGCGACGGCGCCAGAAGCAGTGCCGATGGCGCAAACTTACAGAACATTTGATGGATTTTACCCAGCACTAACGACGCCATTTGACAGACAACAGCAAAATTAAACATGGGACACTGACACCGATGATGCCAGAATGGACGCCAATGGTACCAATGTCGGTTAAGACCCTGTTTCTAGAAGATTCAACAAATTTGGACACTTTTTGAAGGGTTTTTGGATGCACTTATTGGAGAACCGACTTTAGGCTCTATTTGGAGCAAAAGTTGATCAAAAAAGGCGCTCCTTTTCGCTCCTCTTCATTCCTACTTGCTCATTTTTGCCACACCTCGCCTCCATACACTTTTTCATCTTCACTCCACCACCATTCAAGAGTCTAATAGTGATTTTTCTTTAAGAGTTTAGAGTTTTTGTGGTGAGAGTAAGTATAAATTCTTCTCTAAAAGTGTTGGAGAAGGAGAAAAGTGAGAGATTTATTCTTCCTACATTTCCTAGAAGAGGCTACAAGGGATTTGCTTTGAGAAAGAGTATCAGATAAGTGTTGTTTGTTTATTAGCGTTGTATGAACTTTCTTTTATATATGAAATTTGTGTTTTGTTGCATCTTTCTCATGAAGTCTGAGTAGTTTCATTTATCTTTCTCCCTACTTTGAGAGAAGGTAAAATGAAGAGATAATATGGATGTGCCAATATTAAAATATAAAATAAATTGTGATGATTTTTCAAATTCGAACTAATTTACTTTTCAATTTGGCCAATTGAATTGTTAAAATGTGTTGTGAAACATATAATTCAGAAAATTGAGTATGAGTTCTATAACAGAGTGAGAATCACATTTGATTCCATGAAGGACTAATTCATTCATGGAATTAAGTGCAAATAAAAAGGGAAATGTAAATTGATTGGGTGTAGAATTAGAAATTTTAGCGTGACAGACTAAAATCCTCATTTTGGTCTTAGTGTTTAAAAACTAAAGCAAAAGTTAGCCTTCAGGTGATGGAAAGTGGCAGCTCTGGAGTGGGAGCCCGTATCCTCCTAGTCTAGCCATGGATTTAAGGACTAAACCTAAGATTAGCCAATGATTTTCTTTAACATTATATTAGGTTGGAGAATTAAAATTGCTCTTATTTGGAACAATACATATTGAAAACATTTAACTCATCTCATTTTACCAAAATCTCATTGTAGTTGGAAAGATACTTTTTCACATAAGAAATCTTCATCACATAAATATAGTTTAATAGTTTAATAGTTATTGTTTAAACTTTGCATTTCAGTTTTACTAGTAGTTAAATAATTTAGTTTTGATTGAATCTTAAACATTCAAAATTAGTGACGGTAATTTTGTTTAATTTCTATGAATTTCCTACTTAATTTATCATTTCAAAGTTAAACCTTCCCCATGGGATCGATATTTGGGACTTAAATAGAAATATTATTTGATAATGATACGTTTAATTACGTAGAATCCCAAAATTAATTGCTTGATTTTCTTAATATTAAATATTGCATCAAGATTTTGGCACCGTTACATAGAGGAGTCAAACTTATATAAATTTTACAAAACTATATTTTACCGGGATCATGGGCCTACCAGACAACGTTCAAGACTCCTACTCAATGTACACCTTATGCGCTCGTCCGAGGCCGTACTGCCACTAGATATTTAAGCATCAGGCATCGTCTCTCAGAGTTGCCATCGCCAACCAAATCACAACAAAAGAGTGTGCAAACTCAAACTTGAAGAATTATAAAGTCTCGAGGGAAAACAACTCGAAGCACAATAGAATTTGGAACTTTACTAAGTGAGAATGGTACAAGCTAATGAAAAATTGGTCTGCCCGAGGATGTTTAAAGTGGGTGACCTCATTCTTGTTCTCAAAAGACCTATTCTAGCACATTGCAAGATAGGTGGAAATTTTGAACAAACTTGGGATGGACCATTTGTCGTAGAAAAGGTTTATTCAGGAGGAGCCTACCAATTAGTGGATTTCTGAGGTTTGGTAGATTTCTGGGGCAAAAGAGCTATGCTACCGATCAATGGACAATATTTGAAGACATATTATACAACTTGATGCTGGTTGACATTGCCTTTTTGAGACTTTGATCGTTCTGGGGTTCTTTATTTGGCCAAGGATCCATGACTGGGTCCAAAATTTTGTAATAAAATTAACCTTAATAAAATGAAAAATTTTGAAGTTGCATACTTCAACTTTCTCGTTTCTGCTTTTAATTTTTATATTCTACTATATTAAATTAAACAAAAAAAACATAAATGAAATAATCTTCGCACCCCTGTAGACAAAAATTCTATTTAATAAATGTTTTGATTTGTTCTTGTTCCTACTAAATTTCAGCGCACTTATGTTTTTCTGTCATCTGCTGAAAAATGTCAGGACAAAAGCTGATTTTTGCTTTCAAGGATGGTTGGAATCTCACACTTAACAAGGAAAGGGCACCTCAGCGTTGCATCATAGACTTTGACTTGGACTTCGATCAGGTCGACGTGAACTATGAGGGTCCCCTGATGGACATGTTTAGTCACAAAGAAAAAGAAGGATTACCGTCGTTGTTAAAGATCAACACTAAAGAAGATTCCTCACTGAAGAAAAAGAAACTGGTAGCACAACAAAATCCAATGGAAGGGACTAGTCGCCTACCGTCTATGATAACTCCGCCAACAAGGCATTTGTCAGATGCACCGTTAAGAAGAACTCAACGAAGAAATGCCAAGCGCCAAAAACACAGAGCTTTCCTATGTGAAGAAAGAAGATGCCCGAAAGAGGCAGAAAACTTACTTACCCCAATTCTTGAAGAGAATATCAATGATCCTTGCATGAGAGAGACTTCCTCTAGTTTTCATACCACAGAGGACGAGTCTGAGGCTGCTAGAGAGCTGACGTTACCAGCAATTACAGATGAGCTTTTTGCGGGTTGCCCGATGTGCAACGTTGAGATCCCACGATAGAAAACAGACACATAGAATTTGTAGAATGTCCAGAATATAACATCCTCCATTTAGAGCGTTACAGCACTCTGGAGGAATATGCACTTAACGACAGTGGATTTTAGACTACAGGCCACTCAGTTGGAGAATCATACATCTTGTTTGATACAAAGGTAGTGCAGACATGGATTCCTGCTCATGTTGAAATGAGGGAGCGGCCCCTACAGTCGCAGATGATTACCATGGTAAAATTTGACAAGATGACTAAGGTAAAGAAAAGAGAGTTTGAATTCTATGAAGAAGTTCCGGGAAAATTTGTCAATATATTGAAAGATTTGGAACTGTACCCCAGAGTCTTTTCTGAAGTGAAGAAAGGAGCATTCTAGACTGTGTTTTTGTCATGAGAGATAGGTGCCGAGCTGGTCTTCTAGTGGAAAGAACCTATTTAGAGCCACGAAAGTGGATGCGTGAAAAAGGTAAGATAACCATTCAATGTGGTTGCTGCAATAATTTTACCAAGGATAGGCAAGAGAATCCCCCAGGATCTTAAGGCACAACGAGGTGGATCCATTGCCTCCAACAATAAAGTAGATGATAAAAAAGAATGGTCAGATGGAGCGCGTTGCCAGTTGACTGCATTCCAAATAATTATACCATCAACATTTATGAAGAGGGAGACTGTATTCCCTCACAAATGATAGCCAGTTGACTGCTCAGTCTTGTTCATGAGTAAAAGTAACATTTTGTTCGGAAAAGAAATTGACGTCATTGGACCGAGTGAGTTCAAAGGATCAATTGCAATTCCACTGCCGGTGGGTTTGGTACTAATTTTGATGGGAAATAGAGTCGACCTCTCTAAGCATTCCATTCCAGGGATACAAAACCGCAGAGTTTCCATTACACTCAGAAGGATGGATGACAACAAGATGTCGTATGGATTCTGATCAGATCAAGAATTGGAGGAGCTACATCCATACGAGTTATATCGGAAATATACCTCTAAGTACACATAAAAGAAACTCTTTTCCTGAAGTGTGACTTAGTAGGTCAGCTTGTACATATCGGAAATAACTTAGGAGCTCATCCCACAGATGACAGATAGATATTTTTGAAGAGGGAGACTGTATTCCCTTACAAATAGATCACCATGATTTTGTCAAAGCTTTCTGCACGGTCTCGTTCATGAGTAAAAGTGACATTTTTTTCGGAAAAGAAATTGACGTCATTGGACAGAGTGAGTTCAAAGGATCAGTTGCAATTCCACTGCCGGTGGGTTTGGTACTAATTTTGATGGGAAATAGAGCCAACCTCTCTAAACATTCCATTCTAGGGATACGACAACGCAGAGTTTCCATTACACTCAGAAGGATGGATGACAACAAGATGCCGTATGGATTTTGATCAGATCAAGAATTGGAGGAGCTACATCCACACGAGTTATAAGATGGTTGTACCTCTAAGTACACATAAAAGAAACTCTTTTCCTGGAGCGTGGCTTAGTAGGTCAGCTTGATCAGGAGCTCATCCCACAGATGACAGATAGATATTTTTTGTCATCTTTTGTACTGCGTCAAAGCAACATATATGATATGTACTCAGCATATGATGTTTCAGATGTATTCAGCATGATTGTCTCTTTTGATGCTTTCAGCATGTACTCAGTCTGTAACACCTGTCTGAAGCAGCTTAATGAAATTTCTTTCAGATTTCAACATATTAGTCAAATTACCCTTTTGTGTAATGAATAAAAGCCGCAAAACCTTCCTTTATTCCCAATTATAATGAACAAAGAACAAAACAATAAAAAAATTTAATGATAACAAAATTTAAATAAAATATCCTTTCTGAAAAGAAAAATCAACCAAAGAAAATTAAGTTTTGAAAATATACTTTGATAATTAAATTTAATAAAAAAAAGAAGAAAATAAAATGATAAATTTGTTGATTTTGTTTCTCTTGAGATCGAGGTTTCTGACTCTTTGCTTGCACAACATGATTGTCTTGGTCTGCACCAATCTCCTCACATCCTCGTGGAGTTTCATTCTCTGCACAAAGTCTCACAGATTTTCCTCACCAATGTCAATCTTCACATGTCACCAATCTATGAAATTAACACCATAAACTCTCTACACAAGTTTCATGTTGTTCTCAGGGTCAATACCTAAATTTTGATTCCCTTCTTTTGAGGTCGGTACCTAAATTTTGATTCTCTTTTTGGGATTGATACCTAAATTTTAATTCCCATCTCAGGGTTGGTACCTAAATTCTAATTCCCTTCTTTCGAGATTGGTACCAAAATTTTGATTCTCTTTCTGGGATTGATACCTAAATTTCAATTCTCATCTTAGGGTCAATACCTAAATTCTGATTCCCTTCTTTTAAGGTTAGTACGTAAATTTTGATTCTCTTTCTGGGATTGATACCTAATATTCAATTCCCATCTCGAGGTCAGTATCTAAATTTTGATTCCCTTCTTTCAAGTTCGGTACCTAAATTCCAATTCTCTCTCTAGGATTGATACTTAAATTTTAATTCTCATCTCAGGGCCAATACCTAAACTCTAATTCCCTTATTTCGAGGTCAGTGCCTAAATTCTGATTCTCTTTTTTGGAATTGATACCTAAACTTCAATTCCCATCTTGGGGTCAGTACCTAAACTCTAATTTCCTTCTTTCGAGGTCGGTCCCTAAATTTTGATTCTCTTTCTGGGATTGATACATAAATTTCAATTTCCATCTCGAGGTTAGTACCTAAATTCTAATTCCTTTTTTTTAGGTTCGTACCTAAATTATAATTCCCTTTTTAGAATTGATACCTAAATTTCAATTCCCATCTCGGGGTCAGTACCTAAATTCTGATTTCCTTCTTTTGAGGATGGTACCTAAATTATGGCTCTCTTTCTAGAATTGATACCTAAATTTCAATTCCCATCTCAGGGTCAATACCTAAATTTTGATTCCCTTCTTTTGAGGTCAGTACCTAAATTCAGATTCTCTTGTTAGAATTGATACCTAAATTTCAATTCCCATCTCGGGGTTAGTACCTAAATTTTGATTCCCTTCTTTCGGGATCAGTACCTAAATTCTGATTCCCTTTTCCACCTTCAGGGTAGGTTTTCACGTCCTATTCCTATCCTTACATTTGGGGGAGGATTAGATTTCTTATTCCCATTCTTACTTTCAGGATAGGCGTTGACGCCATATTCCCTTTTCTGCACTTGTGTTTTCCACTCAATTTGGATCCCTCACGCATAATTTCATTTCCTTGAAATCTTATATTGAAATCTAAACTCTCTTTGATATATTCAATGACATATTCAATTTGAATCGAGTCTTCACTGGGACTGCCAGTTTGTCCGATAGTTGTCCCTAAAATATCCTTTCTTTTCTCCAGCGAGAGTATTTATTACTCCCAAGCGGAAACAACTGTCACTTAATTCTGCTCTTTGTTCTACGTTTGTCGACTTAGAAGTTTGTGTTGGTTTTATTGATCTTGTTAGTCAATGTCAATACGTGTGGTGTGCTTGTCCGACAGACCACGCCTATTGGGAGTCCATTTGTTGAGCTCACTTATGGTTGAGGTCTATTTTCCTCCTAAGTAGCCTAGGGTCTAGCCATAGGACTTTTCTGTTGACTATTCTTGATGACTAGAAAAGGAACCCTCATCATTAGAAATTCTAAACTCTGCTTTGCTCAACTTGAGATTCCACATATTGGTTCTAACCTCTAGCACTTAGTAGGTGGGGTCAATGTGGGAAAGCTCAAGGGAGACTCCATAAAATTACTTTGCCTTAGGGTTGACCTTGAGTGTTGATCTGAAGCTAGTTCACTTACTTGCACACCACATCCCACTCACAGCCCTAAACCCAAACTTGTTGACTTTGATTTTTTTATCTTTTGGAAGCCTCATGTAGATGTCCCCCTAGACCCACTAGCCCCGGGCTAAGGTCTAGCCAAGGCCAGTATACAGAGGACCCAAATAGAGGTTCCATTGGTTCATGGCTCAAATAGGGTGGTTGGCACCTCAATTGCAGCAATATACCAAACTTAGCCTTTTGCCCCCAAATTTACTCAATTTACCACAACACCCCCAAACCCCAAATTTAACCAAAATACCCAAAATTACCCAAACTACCCAAGTTTATTCAAAAATCATCTCAAATCAATTGATCTTACCAAAACTACTTTATTCAAAAATCATTTGAAATTACCTAAATTTCCCAAAACCTTCCAAAATTTTCAAAATTACCAAAATTCTCCCAAATTTGTCAAAATTCCAAAAATACCCTTGGTGGACCAAACTTTCCCAAAACCCTCAAAATCATTTAAATTGTCTCCAAAACCAATTTGGATCTTTCAAATAAATGCAATTTGACTAATTTGATCATTTTGACCAAAACCCCAAATTTCCCCTAAAGGCCCAATTTCTCCAAATTCACCCCATATGTCCCTCAATCTCATCCCAATTTTCCACAATTTCAATTCTAAACTCTAATTCATCATGATTATGCTCCTTTAAAACTAAATCCAAACTTAATTGACCCATGCTTTGAGCTCAATTTTGAACTAAATAAAAACCCCCAATTTTGACCATATGACCTAATCTCACCCAACTCAAGCCCATAGACCACACAATTGCCTCAAATCGGATCCCAAATTATTCCTAACATTCTAACTAATCAATTTGAGCCCTCAATTGGCCTTATTCAAGCCTCAACTCCACTCAATTTTAACCTAATTCAAAATCCCCAAATTTGCCCCAATTTAACCACATGCCCAAATTCCAAAAAATTGAATTCCACCCAATTGTCATTGAAGACTCTTTATGAAATTCCCCTGGACCATTTTGAGCCATAAATTTGGACCTAGCCCAACCCTAGCCTAGCCTAAACCCAAGTCCAACCCAACACTCCCAAATTGACTAAAAGACCAAATTCCTTTAAATTGAACTTCCAAATTTACTCAAAACCACTCCAATTCTTATCTAAACTCTCTTTAATAATCATATACATCAAATTGATCAATCAATTAAGTTCAATAGCATGGCTAGCCCAATTCAAGCCCAACTTCAAGCCAACTTGACCAACATGGACTATTTCACAAAATTTAACTTAACCAAGCCAAATTGGTCAACCAAAGACCACCATAACCACTAGGTGCACCCTTTGGAACAAGCTAAACCCTCTTGAATCATCCAAGGGAAGCTATGGACCAATGATTCCCTAAATTAAGGGACTGCATCCCATTTTTTGGTCTAAACCAAAATATCCCCACCATCATGCAAACTATTAAAGGTTAATCATAATTAACCCTCCCACTTGCTCACCTGACCACCTCCTCCACTCTAACCAGTCACCCTAGTCGCTAAAAAACCCCAAAACCGAGTGCCACATCTCCAAATTCAAGCCCGATTAAACCTATCCAAGCTGTCTATCCCCAACTACTCTATGAAGCTCTTCTTCCCTCCACATAAGCAGCTTATTACACCCATTAACTTTCCCTGAGCTCCACCCAAAGAACCTTTATTTAAGCTCACCTCATCCATGGAAAAACCAGAGTGAGCACCAATTTCCTTAGGGAAACTCTGCCAAATTGCTCCCAGAGACTCTCCAAGACCTCCTCAGCTCAAGCCCACCATTTTTCCCCTCTGGTTCTCACTGTGAGAGCTCAACTTTGAGCTCAAAATTTAAGTTTGAACTAGGATAAATTTCTCCAGACCTCCACAGTGGATCAAACTCCAATTAACTGTGCCCACAACATCACCAGAGTAAGTGGAGTTGATCCCCCGCAAAAGCTTTCTCTCAAACACCTCTAGCATAGCTCTAGACCTACACCTAAAATCGAGCTTGATCGAAATCAAAACTAGAAAATTCACCAGGGCCCATGAATTCATCTGGAGGTTCGTTGGACCAAATTGAAGTTTCCATAACAGTTTGATTGAGGCCTCCTACCTCAGATAGTGGTATTGAACTTCAACCCTAAACTGAAGTTCATTTGATTCTCCATACATATTTACTGTATTTCATATCATATAAGCCCTATAGATATGCTCATCTTGAGTAGATGATTCGTCTTGAGTAGATGAAAGTTTAGGAACAAACCCATGTAATTTGGTTGAGTCTATATGAAGATTTTAAGGTTTTAGTGTGAATGTTTCTCGGGTTAGCTTATTTGGGGACAATGAACGGTTGCCGTCTGATTGTACTTTTATTCCATGGACGGTTGAGATCATGTTGGATGAACGGATGGAACAAAAAAACAAGCTACGTGGCAGCTGAGGTGGCTGGTGGAGTCAATTGGCGTGTCAATTGGTGGAGTGCTGCATGGAGCTATGGAAACACCAAGGTTGATGGGGTGACGCGGTGGAAAAATAGAAAGTGGCCCTTTTTCTAATTTAAATAAATACCAAAACTTTTAAAAATCATATCTTTGTGTAGAAAAATCATAAAAATAAAATAAAAATACCCTCTGTTGACCTCATTTTGAGGTCTTCCATTCTCTAGATACCCTAGGATCTACCCTTAAGATTTCCCTATTTTAACTCTCTTAGAGGACTAGACTAGGACCCACACCACTTAGAATTTAAAAACATTTCTTTGCTCATTGCAGTATCATATGGACGGTTTCAGATCCTCAACATTCGATTGAGTTGATCGAAAAGCCGACATATTGAAGCTCAAATTGAGCTTCTATAAAAATTTAAAAGACATAGGTGGACACCGTGGCACGTGCGATGTTTGACTCACCACTGCGAGCAATGTGTTTAAATATGGTTGTCATTTAGGCGAGAGCTGGTCATCAATTAGCTCGTTAAACGGCTCCGATCAGAAAAAAATAATTTCATTTAACGTGCCACGTGCAAATTGAAGTTAATTTGACGCGATCATCGACAAATTTGTCTGGACGATTCCAGTTGATGAAATGGATTGTACCGTCGCATTCGAAACTTCAATTTTAGCTAAGGAGGACACCCATTTTGTTGGGGCTCTGCACACGAATGAATTGCACAAAAATTGATATTTTCTTTAAAAAAATTAATAAAAATCTTTTTAAACAAAAAGGTTTTCTAAATCCTAAATCTAAACTCTCCCTCACATACGCTCCCTTCCTACTGGCACTAGAAGTCGCAGTACACAAGCTGAGCCTAAATCCTACTGCCATTCCAGTTAAGCAAGCTCCAAGAAAAATGCGTCTTAATATTGAACAACAAGTTATAAATGAAGTCAACAAATTGATAGACACTAAATTCATATAGGAAGAACAATACCCTATGTGGTTGGATAGTATAGTACGAGTTAAGAAGAAAATTGGACAAATTTGGATCTACGTGGATCTTAGAGATTTGAATAAAGCATGCCCAAAAGTTGAGTTTCCTCTTCCAATCCCAGAATTAATGGTGGATATTGCATCGTCTCATGAAAATTTCTCCTTCATGGATGGATTGTCTGAGTATAATCACATAAAAATAGCTCCAAAAGATAAAAAGTTTACAGCTTTCTGAATGCCAATTGGAGTTTATTACCATACAATAATGCCTTTCAGATTGAAGAATGCTGGAGCAACATATCAACGAGCAATGACAAGAATCTTTGATGATGTCATTGACAATCAAGTGGAATGCTATGTGGACAATTTGGTCATCAAAAGCAAGCAGAAAGAAGATCATTTGTACGATTTGAGAATTGATTTCATTGAGAATTGTTTTCAAATGGTTACGACAATTCTACCTTAAAATGAATCCCCTAAAGTGCGCATTCGGTGTGTCTTCTGGGAAATTTTTAGTGTTTGTTGTTCGCCACCGTGAGATTGAGATTGATCCGGGAAAAATTAAAGATATCTTAGAAATTCCACCCCCTAAAAATTTAAAGAAATTACGATCTTTTTAGGGGAGGCTGGCGTATTTAAGATACTTTATCTCTAACTTGTGAGGTAGGTGTCAACATTTTTCCACGTTGACTAAGAAAGACACAAAGTTTATATGGGATGATAAATGTCAGCGTGCTTTTGAGAGCATTAAACATACCTAACGACACCTCATGTCTTGGCAGCGCCCATTTCAGGTAGACATTTAATACTTTATACCGTAGCTTTGGATGACTCCCTTGGAGCCTTGCTAGCCCAAGTCAACGATGAGGGTAAAGAAAATGACCTTTACTACTTAAGCCGTTTTTTGCTCCCGGCGGAAGTGAAATATCCTCCAATTGAGAAACATTGTTTGGCCTTAATCTTTGCAGTTCAGAAGTTCTGTCATTACATGCTTTCTCATAAAGTTAACGTTATCTTGAAGTTTAATCCATTGCAATATCTAATGACTCAAACGACGCTTTCCTGTAAGTTAGTGAGGTGGGCCATGATATTATTGCAATTTGATATAACTTTTATTCCTCTCCGAACTGTGAAAGGGCAGATTTTGGGAGAATTCAATACACTCATTATCGGCTGGTTCCCATCTCAATGATGATTTGCCAGATGAAAAGATAATGGATGTGGAAAATTCAAGACTCAATGTCTCAAATTATATTTTGATGGGGCTTCTTCAAAACAAAGGTACAAAGAATTCCAAACACTAATACCTGGTAAAGCAGAGATTGGATTGATCTTCATTACACCGGAACAAGGGATGTTAAGTTTTTCTTATCATTTAACAAAACCATGTACAAATAACGAGGCAGAGTACGAAGTGCTGATAATAGGGTTACAATTAGCAATATCAATTGGTATAACTGACATTAATATCTATGGAGATTCACAGTTGATTATTTAACAGGTTGTCGAGCAATATTGAAACCCAAATTGGAACAATATCACCGTTATACAATGAAGTTATTGGAACAAATTCCAAATGTGACAATATACAGAATACCTAGGGGAGAGGATGCTTTAGCCAGACTCACTAAGGAATTTGCATGTCCACAGGAAAGTTTAATCAAGATAATTGTTTAAGGGCATCTTGTTCTATCTTAGATTGATATCGATACTCTAGATAAAATGGGTAAAGAAGAAACAATAATGGCAACTACAGAAAATGCAGAAGATTGGCGTCAACCTTTTATAGAATATTTGCAAACATGAAAGTTACCAGATGATAAGTCAGTGACATATCAGATAAAGAAAAGAGCCTTATCATATGATTTAATTTTTAATAGATAATGTTCTTTACTGAAGATCTTTCAACCAAATGTGGTTGAGGTGCCTGAATGCTACAAAAGCTCAAGAAATCCTTAAAGAGGTACACTCAGGACTTTGTGGCGCTCATGAGTCAGTTTTGAAGATGAAAATGAAAATTAAAAGGCTAGGATATTACTGGCCCGCGATGATGATCGACTGTATGAAAATCGCCAAAAGTTATCACCAATGCTAGGTACATTGAGTGGTCTTACATCACCCCCCAAATGTGCTACACCCGACAGTCGTGCCATGACCATTTATATGTTGGGGCACAGATGTGGTGGGTCCTATAGATCCTCCATCTTTAAAAGGACATTAGTTCATTCTAGCGGCTACCGATTATTTTTCAAAGTGGGCAGAAGTAATACCATTGAGTGAAGTAAGAACACACCATGTCTTACAGTTCTTCAAGAGCCAAGTTGTTTACCGTTTTGGAGTACCATGCATAATTATTTCAAGCAATGGGTCTGCATTCAGAAGAACTAAAATCAATAATTTTGTTAGAACACACGGAATAGATTGATGTTATTCTACAATTAATTATCCGAGAGCTAATAGATTGGTCGAAGCTTTTAATAAGACTCTTGTCCAAATTCTAAAAAAGACTTTGGACAAAAATAAAAGGAATTGGCACAAGCAGTTATTAGAAACCTTACGGGCCTATAGAACTACGTTCAGAACTTCAACTCAGTGTACACCTTACGCTCTTGTGTATGGGTCTAAGGCTATGTTACCTTTAGAAGTTCATCTTCCGTCTCTCAGAGTTATTGTTGCCAAAAAAATCAGTACTGAAGAGAATGCTAGATTATGACTGGAAGAATTAGAAAGTTTGGAAGGAAAATGACTGGTAGCACAACAAAATTTGGATTTGTACCAAGCCAGGATGATTCAAGAACATGATAACTTGGTCCATCCCAGGACTTTTAAAGTTGGTGATTTGGTTCTTGTCCTTAGAAGACCTATTCTTGCACATCGCAAGATTGGAGGTAAATTCAAACCGACCTGAGAAGGATCATTTGTGGTTGAAAGGGTTTACTCTGGAGGCGCTTACCAACTGATAAATTGTCAAGGAGAATGACCTATGCTTCCTATTAATGGACAATATCTGAAGAAATATTAGGTGTCTTGATGTTTTGAATGAGCAAACTTTAGGAATAAAGTCTTCTTCTTAGAAGCGCTGATGTTCTAATTGCAACCGGGTCCGAACATAAATTTGTAATAACAGATACTTGAATTTAAAAAAAAAAACTGATTTTGCAATACATTCTATATAAAAATTTGATATATGACACACCTTTTTTTGTTTCTTTCTCCTTTCTTCTTTCACGTTAGTTTGAATCTTTAAAATAGACCTAATATGTGCGTACAGGTATATATATATATATATATATATATACATAA
>NW_018220517.1:163654-164949 GCF_001263595.1 Phalaenopsis equestris
AGAGCATCCATTGCCACAGCAGGAGCAGTGAAATATATAATGGGGGACCCATAAGAGTTCCTGAAGATTCCCCCAATACCAGCACAACCATTTGAGAAGCTGCCATCAGTGTTGACCTTCAACCAACCTGTAGGGGGAGGCCTCCAAAGGATTAGTTTGAAAGGCTGAAGAATAGGAGTATTGTTTCTTGGAGTCCAGTGCTTTATAACATTGGGGAAGTGATGAAACTTGATCAATTTCTGAATATAAGAGATAAAATTAATAATCACAGATTTTGACCCTGAAAACTTCTCATCAAATTTTCTGTGGTTTCTGTACATCCATATGAACCAAGCCACAATACATGGTATCACCCAAAGGTTGTTGTTATGCCAATCTTCCCAGCTAGTAGAGAATTTAAGCCAGCTTACATTCTGACTATTAATATTCAGGAGCTTGATTAAACCTGACCAAATTTCTTGTGAGAGGGCACATGAGAAAAATAGGTGATCCAAGGTTTCTTCAGCAGCACAGCAAAGTGGACAGATTGAAGGTCCTCTCATCCCTTTCATATTTAAAATATCATCTGTAGGCAGTAAAGAATGCCAGAGTCTCCAGCAGAAAAATGACATAGAGGGAGTTAGGAATTTACCCTAAATGGCTTTACCCCAAGGCATCTGGTTCCAATTAAAGAAATGATGGTAAATGTAGGCTGATAATTTTTGAGAGTAAGTCTGTTTAGTAATTATTTTATCTTTGGAAATGGATGAGATAGGAGTATCCTTAACCCACCTCACATGTTCACTGGAGAATAGTGTTTAGCAGTCTGCAGTTTCACTGATTATCAGACCAAAAATCTCTGACTAGATAATTAGTGTTGGGATTTGGGTTGAGGCACTCAAGTTTCTCTCAATTGCTGACCCAGTTGTCTAACCAAAAATTGATATTCCCATCTCCTAGCTCCCAAAGGAAGAGTTCCTCAGCTTTATTTCTGAGCCAGTGAAATTGCTTTCTTTGACCAGACCAGAGAAATTTGTTGAAGATCCTTCCAATATAGTCTTGAGTAACTTTTTGCATAGAGAACATTTGTAGGACATAAGAAGGCATTCCAGTGAGAATACTCCTTAAAACTGTGATCCTCCCACCATTAGAGAGGAAAGAGTTAGTCCAATGTTCAAGTTGTGCTTTGATCTGATCAATGACATCCTGGAAATATATTTGTCTAGTTCTGCCTTTGAGCAGATGTATTCCAAGGTATTTGATAGGGAGGTTGGCATAGCTGAATCCAGTGTATTCAGAGATCCAGTGCTTGAGCT
>NW_018220517.1:165135-166303 GCF_001263595.1 Phalaenopsis equestris
CCAAATGAGGTGAATTAGTAACCAACTTATTCAATTGTCTTGAAAGGTAGTCCAGAGCAAGTATAAAAATGGTTAGAGACAAGGGGTCCCCCTGCTTGATCCCCCTGGTAGCATTGAAGAGGCCATGACACTTGCCATTGATCAAAATTGAATGTGCATTGCATTTAAGCCATCTGTGTATCAAATTAATAAATTCTTTATTAAAGCCTCTAGCAGAAAGAGTATCAAGAATGAATTCCCAGTTAATGGTATCATAGGCTTTGCTTATGTCCAGTTTGAAAATGACATTTCATCCTCTACAAATTCTGTCAAGATCTAGCAGGAGTTCCTAGGCAAGTAGGATGTTGTCAGTAATATTCTTCCCTTTAATGAAGGCCACTTGGTTGTCACTAATGAGATGATGAAGATGGGGTTGCATCCTAAACACAATGATTTTGCTGATTATTTTGGAGATCACATTGGTTAGGCTGATTGGCCTGTAATCCCCCCAAGTTTTCCTATTTTGATTCTTAGGTATCAGAGTGATGGTGGAGGCACTGAAATATTTAGGGGGGTCCACACCTAGAAAGAAGTTTTGGACAGCAAACACAATGTCTTGTTTAGTCCTATCCCATGTGGCTTTATAGAAAGTAGATGTGTATCCATCAGGCCCAGTAGTTTTGAGACCATCAATGGAATCTAAGGCTTGTTTTATCTCATCTTCCAAAATGGTACTAGTGAGATTTAAGTTATAAACATATTGCTGACAGTTCGTGAACATCTCAGTATTGGGCTTCTAACAGCTCCTTGGTGAACAGCTTTTAGAAATGTTGGACTGCATCATAAGCTATCTCATCAGCATTGGTTAACTTCCTGCCATTGGAATTGGTTATGTTTAAAATCATGTTATTCTTCCTTCTATGATTGATGCAAGCATGATAGTATCTAGTATTTCTATCACCATCAGTAAATTTAGTGACAGCAGCTTTTTGTTTTAAGAAACATTCATGGTAGTTGATTTGTGCAAGCAGTCTCTCATTGGCATGGTGAACCTCATATTCAGCGTTCATACCCATTTGTAAGCCTTCCTCCAAACTCTGGACTTCTTTTTGGATGGCCTCCAGCTGTTCATTAACATTACCAAATCTTTCCCAATTCCATTTTTTCAGATGAGAGGCTAAGTTTTTTT
>NW_018220517.1:166366-167504 GCF_001263595.1 Phalaenopsis equestris
ATGAAATCAGGATGTAGAGTCCACATATTCTGAAATATGAAGGGTGTACGAGTTGGTCTAGTAGTGTTCTGTATAGATCAAAGGAGAGGTCCGTGATCAGATCCAGCCATTGCAAGGTGAGTGACAGTAGAGAATGGAAAGGTTTGAAACCATAAGGAGTTGCCAAACAATCTTTCCAATCTTTCCCACAGAGTGCCTCCTCTCCATGTGAACTTAGGACCTTGAAAGACTAGATCAAATAGACCAGCATCACTGATGAAGTTATTGAATTTGGCTATAGGAGAGAGTAAAGGGGCTTTACCCCCTCTTTTTTCAGTTGGAGAAGTGATACAATTGAAGTCACCCCACAAAATCCAGAAAGAGTCAGTAATTTGCCCCAAAGTCATCAGCTCATGCCACAGTTCTTGTTGATATCTAGGAAGGCTACTAGCATAGATGAATGATGCAGATCCCACCTGTGATCCAATAGCAAACTGAATATGAAGAAACTGATGATGGTTAACAAGTAAGCTGCACTTAATTTCAGGTCTTACAAATAACCAGATTTTATTAGTGGAATTAGCATAAAAAATAAACTTGAAAAACTTGTTGATGATGTCTTGAGGATATTTGGTGACTATAGGTTCAAGAATTGCAAAGCACTAAATCTTATGAATTCTGATGAGATGTCTTAATCTCAAAAGAGAGGAGGGGTGAGCCACTCCTCTAATGTTCCAACACAAAATATTAATCATGGGATCCTTAGGATTCCAAAGAGGAATACTAATCAAAAGAGGAATACTAATCACTGATTGAAGAAAATTGAATGGAAGGTTGAGACCTTGACCTAGTTCTTCCTCTATTATATGTAGAGGTAGAGCCATAAGTAGTCTTAGCCTTTCCATCCTTCTTAGAAGAGTTTGTTCCTTGTAGGAGTTATGTAGGAGTTATTGCACCTCAGAAGTCTGCTTTTTCTTTTTCCTAGTTTTCTGAATTTGTCAATCCTCTTCCAAGGCCTGTTGCAAATCAATGACATCAGCCTCAGCAATGCTAGGAGTAGCCTCATTGATCAGGGAACCTTTCATCACATTCTTTTTCCTTGTTTTCTGACTTTGCCAATCTTCTTCCAAAGCCTGCTGCACTTCAACAGCAGAAGCTT
>NW_018220517.1:167528-168251 GCF_001263595.1 Phalaenopsis equestris
CCAAGGGGTTTTCCAAAGCACACTTCCCTTTTTCAGCAAGTGTGGGGGAAGGAGGGGTGATAATACTGACTTCATTAGGTTCTGCCCTCACCACACAACCTGGGGCAGTTTCCAAGTTGTTGTGGGGTTCTGATAATTCCCCCAATGGATCACCATAGAGGAAAGTAGCAGGAGGATTAGTGTTCTCACCAGAACTAGTTTTACTGGTTTGCCTGACATCCTCCCTGTGATTAAGTCAGTGATATTATTGCTTTGTCCCTGATTAGAAACCTGACTAGCTACCCTTGGATTCATAGAGAGTTTTTTTTGTAGGGGGGTGGAGCCTATAGCATTTTTAAATAGTGTGGCCAAACATTTTACAGTGTTGGCAGTAGAAAGGCTTTTGTTCAGCAGCTATATCTTGCTAAAACCCCTCTTCATCAGAACCAATCCATATCCTTTTAATCCCAGGGAGGGTTATGTCTCTTTCCACTTGAATTCTAGCAAGAGCAGGTCTTGCCTTATTGAAAGTATTGAAAAAGTAGGAGCATCCACCTTGAGGGGAGTACCTAGTGCTCTCCCTATATTAAACAGTGCAGTAAGCTTGAAGTAAGGTAATGGAAGAACAGGTAGCTTAAACCAAACTGGGACCACAGGAGGCTCCTTAGTTGGGTCAAAGTCTCTAGGCCATTTCTGGATTTTCATTGTAACTCCTGCTATAGAAACAACTTGTTTAGCAAATAG
>NW_018220517.1:168261-170799 GCF_001263595.1 Phalaenopsis equestris
TTCCATTGAGAGTTGGATAAGAAGGTGTCTGCCATCTATCAAACCAAGCTTCCATTGTCCAATGAAATTTAGAGAATCAGAGAAGCTTCTAACAAGGTTTATTTAGGATGGCCCAATTGGAATATTCCAACAAGAGTGAATCTGACTTCTTCATTTAGTGAAGCAATTTCAGCTGCAGAGAAGTAGACTACAATTTCCCCATTTTTTAAGCCAAGGGGTGAATGCAAGGGCAAATCCCTTTGCCAGCAACAACATTATGAAATTGCTGAGGGAAAATTAAATTTGTAGGATCTTGGAGAGTGTCATTAGCTCTTCCAACAATCCCTGCATAAGTAGCATTAGTCCAACTGGAATCAGTGTGAACATCAATGGGGGTGGCCATGACACCAGCCACAAAGAGAGAACCCAGAAACTTTTGAGTAAAGAAACAGCAAGCAGGACAGAAAGCAAGAGGCCAGCAAAAATTAGGAGGCCTCTAATGGAACAATAAAGAAGCCACCAACCAGGAAAAACCAAAGAAGCAGTAAGAGAACCACCACAGCCCAAGAAAGGAGTGTTGGAGATAAACTTCACAGTGTAGAAGGAGGAGAACAAGGCACTCTGAAGAAAACAACATCCCCAGGAACACCTCCAGCAGCTCACCATGATGCCAGAAACCCTAGCAGAGCACTTCTCTCCTTAGCCGCTAGCATCCTGAATTCCACTAACATATATATATATATATATATATTCTAGCAATATTCCAATGAAATTTATAGTAAAGGAAAGAATATTGTAGGTTATGCATAACGCTCAAATTAAGTTGGATAAATTGGCAAAAGTTGTGGGACAGACAGCACGATATAGAGTGTTTAGGAGTATGATATGGACATTTCCAGAGCCTCAATTAAATTAAAGCTTCTCTCGCAATCAAACTTACTTTCGCCCACGTTCTTCCTACATTCATGATATTTTGGGGTCAATACCCAAATTATGATTCCCTTCCTTCGAGGTCGGTACTCAAATTTCGATTCTCTTTCGAGATTGATACTCAAATTTCAATTCTCATTTTGGGGTCAGTACCCAAATTCTAATTCCCTTCCTTCGAGGTTAGTATTAAATTTCGATTCTCTTTTGAGATTGATACTCAAATTTCAATTCTCATTTCAAGGTTAGTATCCAAAATTTGATTCCCTTTCTTCGAGGTTGGTACCCAAATTCTGATTCTCTTTCGAGATTGATACTCAAATTTCAATTCTCATTTCGAGGTTAGTACCCAAATTCTGACTCCCTCCCTTCGAGGTCGGTACCCAAATTCTGATTCTCTTTCGAGATTGATACCCAAATTTCTAAATTTTAAGCTCTCATTCCAGGGTCGGTACCCAAATGTTGATTGCCATCTTTCAAAACACTTGAAATTTGATAATTTGGAAACCATTCATCTATCCCTAACGAAAATACTACTTCACTTCAATTCCATCGTTATCTTTGATTTGTCTCAAGTACGATTACTTGGACATTCTTGCGAGTTTTGGTTGATCATTTCGGTCAACGCCAACAGGTGCATCATTCTTGTGCAGCACACCGTACCTATTGGGTGTCCATTTGTTGACCTCATTTTGAGGTCTTTCATTCTCTAGATACCGTAGGATCTAGCCTTAAGATTTTTCTATTTTGACTCTCTTAGAGGACTAGACTGGGACCCACACCACTTAGAAATTCAACATAGAAATTCAAGTCATTTCTTTGCTCCTTACAGTTTCATTTGGACGGTTTCAAATCCTCAACATTTGATTGGGTCGATCGAAGAGCCGACATATTGAAGCTCAAATTGAGCTCCTATAGAAATTTGAAAGACATAGGTGGACACCGTGGCGCATGTGATGTTTGGCTCGCCACTCCGAGCGTTGTGTTTGACTATGATTGTCCTTTAGGTGAGGACCGTCATCAATTCACTCGTTAAACAGCTCTGATTGGACCAAAATAATTTCATTTAATGTGCCACACACAAATTGAAGTCAATTTGATGCAATCGTCGATGAATTTGTCTGTATGATTCCAGATGATGAAATAGACCGCATCATCGCATTTGGAACGTGAATTTTAGCTAGGGAGAAAACCCATTTTGTTGGGGCACAACACATTAATGAATTGCACAAAATTTGATATTTTCTTTCAAAAAAAATTATAAAAATCTTTTTAAACAAAAAGGTTTTCTAAAATCCTAAATCTAAACTCTCCCTCACATACGCTACCTTCCTATCCTTGGGACCGAACTGTGCCCTAGCCTTTCTTACTCTCGGTTGAGCAACGATGCTTCTTCCGGTTTCTCCAGTCTTCCCTTCCTCTCCGGTGATGGCTTACCTTCTCATCCGGTCATAGCTGCTGGTTACATTCTTGTAATAGCCTCTCCTGCTCATTAGTCTCATTTTTGGATTTGCATTGGCCCTCCTTGCCGTGAGCTCCTTCCCCTTTCCTCAGCTATAAATACCCCTTTAAGGGAGCATTTGAGAGCGGCAAATTTTTTTTGAAATTTTGGAGGAATTCTTGCTGGACCCT
>NW_018220517.1:170933-183307 GCF_001263595.1 Phalaenopsis equestris
GCCATTCGAATACATGTAGCATGCTTATCTCTAGGTTTTGATCAATAGATCGAAGGTTAAACTCCTGCTACTTTTATTATCTTATTTGAATACATATTAGTTTGATTTGAACATATTTCTAGAGTTTTAGTTCTCGATCTTCTTGCTGCCTTATTCGAATGCATGTATTGGATCTTTTTTTGGATTTCTTTTGAATAACTAATTGGAGTTAGTAGTTTTTTTACTCATCTTGTTGCCTTATTTAAAGAGAAACATTAGAAATCCATTTTTTAGTTTTGATCAATTATATGGGGTTTGAGTCGTGTTCTTGATACTCCTATTCAAAGAAATCTCTAGGGCTGAGCATATGAAATATCGAGTGGCCTGTTAGTCTGATGAGGGGTAATAGGCTATGACGTAAAGAAACATTTGAAAGCTTTGTTTATAGCTGAAATATAAAATCAACACTCAACTAATGCAATGCCCTTTCACTTTCTTAAGTCGCCGGCAGCCTTAACCCTTCCCAAAAAGTTTGGGAAATGGTACTTAGAAAGAACAAGTACACAACAAACCATTCCACCAGTACTACACTTACATAATGATAAGCACCACTTCATAGACACTATGCACTGACCAATATCTATAATATACTAGTTAACACTCACATACACAGTACACATTTAATACTTCATGTCTTTCACACACTATGTCTTTCATACACTATGAATCTCATGTACAATACATTTCATACACCACATAAGAGATACATTATATAATTTTACAAGTCATGTATTACACACAAAAAACACCACACACTACACCCTGCACGACATATACTATATATCACGTATATGTACACTACACCTTGCATGACAGATACTACATATCACGTATAGGTGCACTACACTTCGATGAGTTCAAATACTACATATCACATATAGATGAACTACACTTTGATGAGTTCATATACTACTCCGTTCACATATTCACTAAACGATAGGGTTTAGGGTGACTGTAGAGGTGATTTGTTGGTGACCTTTAGTTTATGTTGATAGGTTGACTTCAAAATATCAGTAGCCTGGGGGATCGAGGGAATAAAAAGTGTTCTAGTCTGAGCCTATCCCCAAATTGAAATCTAATATCCCATCTTGAGACTTTCATATGCTCATCATTTAACTTTTCTTTTATAATCTGCAAATGTTTACCTAACCCCTTTATATCATGCAATTGTAATATGTTTTGTAGCATTGCCAGACTTAATCAGGTACATTTAGTTGTTTCAGTTTTGTTTCTGCACTGCATATTTCTTTCTTTACTGCATAGAATTTCTTTTTCTTTATATTTACTTTACTTTCATAATTTTCCTTCAGTCCTTTCCTTTTACAGTAGTTTACTACACAGTTGTTCCTTTCATGTACTGCATCGTACTATAGATTTTCATCTGTATTCATACTTTTAAATATTGCTTTCCTAGCATATTCATACAATCCCCTAGGATAGGCCGTTCGAGGCATGGTTTTCTCTTTTCTTTATCTTTCTTCTCTCTCTCCTCTTCTCGGAATGAGTTGAAGACGCGGTCAGTTAATGATTCATCTCCGGACAATGGTCGAGACAACTACCAAAGACTGAAGGATGAGCTTATGCAGAACCTTGATAGATTTAAATAACATACTTATAGGAAGTTGAGGTTGTTCGTTTGGCATGACGTAAATCCTCACATTATCTTTTAGCACTTTTTATGATTTTCATCTAAACTTTTTTAAATTTGAAGGTCGTCATTCAGTACGACATAAATCCTCACATTTTCTCGGGACATTTGCATATGACATGTAGAAACAAGTCCCAAATATCTAAATAACTTGCAAGACTAAAATATCACATAATTTCCCTTTCAAAGATATAAAGACAAACTATAGGTTAGTTTGAGATACCACTGAATATTCTTCAGTATCTTCGACATTTCCTACTTTTTGCTCCTTTGGATTCCAAAAATAATTATTCCTATTTGAGCCTATCCCACTTAAATTTTTCCTATAAGAAATCATGAATACCTAAACGTCGAATTCTTGAAGACAAAATAAGATTAAAAGACTTGTGAAAGAAGGTATCTCCTAGAGAATACATCAAATTTGGACACATTTTGAAGAGTTACCGAGGTACCTCTAGGAAATTTATAAAAGAAGGAAGTTGAGAATTTTAGAAGTGTGCTTGTGATAGGTGAACTTGTCGGCTATAAATTTGCAGACCAAAATAGAGGTGGAGTCATGAGCACCTTTGGAGAGATTTTCAGGCACCATAACTTTACTTTATCCTTTTTGTTTTTAGGTTTATTATGAGAGTTAAGAGTGTTGTAAAAGAGAAGAGATTTATTTTAAAAAAAGAACCATTTTCCCAAAATTAAAATTACATTATATATTATACTAAATTTAAATTTTAAAATCTTATTTTCAAAAAAAAAAAGTTGATTTGAAAATGATTTCTACTTTTAAACTAAAGTGTTGTTTTGTTTTCTCTATGAATTCTGAGTAGTTCTCTTAATATTTCTCCTTAAAATGATAAGTAATTAAAGTGTTTATAGTCGACACCCTCTTGCTTAGTGAACAGAGGAGAATACCGAGGGGTGAAAATAAAATTTATTTGTTGACTCTTTATTTTTTAATGAATTAAATACTCTCTATAGTCTTTTAATTTATTATGATCAAGCATTTTTTACCATGGCTTGAAATTTTTAGGGTTCATTTCTTATGACAGAAGTAATGTCCTCTAATTTTTCAAGGTCAGAGGACATCTCTGTGTCTCTAACCCTAATTTTTATGCTAAGATGACTATTTTGGCTTATTTAAATTATATAAATTCAAATACCACTTGAAAAATTATTAGATAAATTTAGTAGGTTTCATATGGTTAGGGAAGTTTAGGAAAAATGTCATGATGATTTAAATTATTTTGTACATTTCTATAGTTTATTAAATGTATATATCTTGATTTAATTTACGTAAATTAAATACTAACAAAAAATTGAAAAAATCAATTCCACACTATGTATAAAAATTATGTTTACCCACTGTAAAAATTTAAAAATTATTTGACTAAGTTTGAGCACTAAAGTTGATTTTCTATGAAACCTTATATTTTTGTACAAAAATAATTATATTAAATTAAACACACTTAGGAAAATTATGAAAAGTATTTCTCTAATTTCCTTGTAATCAGGGGTATTTAGAAAAAAAAATTTATTTTTGAGAAAATACTTGATTTTTGAGCTTTTTTTTGAATTTAAAACAATTAAAAATAATTAAAAATCCCAAAAATACTAAAATATTTTCAAATGTGTCTACTTTTTCTCTTATCACTTAGAACTCATTTGGATGTTTTGTTTTAATTTTCTAAGTTAAAAATAAATTTTTAAAAGCTTAAAAATGAATTTTCCTTATTTTCCCATTAAAATAATTATAATAAATAAATAAAAAACCATGGAATTTTGGGTAAATGTTTCTCTGACCTAAGGGGACCTTTAATAATTTTCTCATGAATAAAAACTTTATTTTGGATAAGTTAAGTACAATTTACTTTAAAAATATAACTTTCTAAATTTAAATAATCATTTAAATTAAATTAAATTTTGAAAACCCACATTTTTTTTCTCATGTTTTAATTAACCCATGGATAGGACACTATAAAATCTTAAAGTCATTTGAATTTTGCTTAATGAGTTATCAAGTGAAGAGCTCCAAAGGTAGAAGGGTAACTTTAGATTTTGGTGCCTTAATCAAAATTTAGGATTAATTAAAGGGAGGAGGGGCAATTTTGATCCTAATGAACATTTTTGGATGATTGAAATATGATGGGTAAGAGGTAGGAACTCACTTGCCACCTTTTCCATAATGACAATAAAATTATAGTTTCCTTAATTATCCTGACTTGGAAGTCAATCAAAATTAAACAATTCTCAAGTGATGGGTTTGAGTTAGAAAGATAATACTTCATTAGTTTTAAGCCCATGATTGATGATAATGTCATATTTCAATAAGAATGCAAGTCATTTAAATCAAAATTCTGTTAATTACAATTTTGCTTATTGTGATTGTTTAGGGCTTGGTAGTGACCTAGTGATACACAGAAAATAGATAGTGTTTATAGACATATTTTTATACCTATTTTTGAGATATTGCACTTTAATGGAAGGTATTTGTATGTTTTTCTTTCAGGTACAAGAAAAAGGTGAAAAATACTAAAAGAAGTGAAAAAGAATCAAATTTGGAGCAAAAATGTAAAAAAGGTGCAAAAGAGTTTTGGCGCCTAAGTGCCAGATCCGACACTTAAGCGCTGGTGAAATAAAGAAGGCTGCGCCTAAGCGCTAGAGACCCCACACTTAAGCGTCAAAGGCGGTTATTTGACAGTTTAATTCATTCTGCTGAATTTTGAAGGGACATTTGAGGCACCAATTGGCTAAAGAGGGTGATTATGACCACTAGAAACGAAATAAGATTAAAAGACTTGTGAAAGAAGGTATCTCCTAGAGAATACATCAAATTTGGACACATTTTGAAGAGTTACCGAGGTACCTCTAGGAAATTTATAAAAGAAGGAAGTTGAGAATTTTAGAAGTGTGCTTGAAAAGGTGGAGTCATGAGCACCTTTGGAGAGATTTTCAGGCACCATAACTTTACTTTATCCTTTTTGTTTTTAGGTTTATTATGAGAGTTAAGAGTGTTGTAAAAGAGAAGAGATTTAAAGGTACTTCAAGTGTTTGCTGGAGGATTTGAGATAAGTTTTTATCTTTATTTTTAAACTACTTTTGATTTTAATCGAGACTTCTTGTTGATTTGAAAATGATTTCTACTTTTAAACTAAAGTGTTGTTTTGTTTTCTCTATGAATTCTGAGTAGTTCTCTTAATATTTCTCCTTAAAATGATAAGTAATTAAAGTGTTAGATGGAAGTTGTGGAGTGTATTAATCTTTAATATTGGAAGAAGTTGTGATGATTTAATTCCATGTACTTCATTTACTTCTTGATCTGACATATCTATATGTTAAAATTTATTGCGAGAACATGTAAGAACCGGGCTGGTATTATCTCAGTCAACAATTAGAAAGAATCACATGAGGTTGTATGAATGAGAATGTAGTTCATATGATTGAGTGCAAATAAATAGGGAAATAATCTTTGGTGGAGAGTTAGAGGACTTTAGAGTGACAGGATAAAGCCCCCAACTTGGTTTATTGTTTTAGTTTCTAATACAAGATGTTAGCCCCCATGTGGAGAGAATGTAGAGAATTCTAGAGTGAGACTTGGTATCTTCTCTGCCTAGCCAGTCTTCAGAACTATTCAAAGTTTAAATTAGTCAACGTTCTTTATAGCATCTCTGATAAGGGTAAAGAATATATTTAATTTACGTAAATTAAATACTAACAAAAAATTGAAAAAATCAATTCCACACTATGTATAAAAATTATGTTTACCCACTGTAAAAATTTAAAAGATACTTTCATAACATAATTCATATATTTATTACTTATTCATGATAAGGAGATAGATATTTTGTATTAAGTGCTTATCTTTTACATAAACTCAAGTTATCTTTACAAGTTTTTACTGTTCTGTCATAATTTCCTTGTAATCAGGGGTATTTAGAAAAAAAAATTTATTTTTGAGAAAATACTTGACTGTTCTGTCAAAATATCAAAAATACAAAAGAGCTTTGAATTTTAATTACTGTAAAAATCTATAGTTTAACTAATTATTTTTTTAAAATAAAAAATTTGTTGTTTAATAATGCATATTGTGAAATTCCCATGGGTTCGATATTCGGCTCTTAATAAAAAAGTCTTATATTACTTGATAATGATACATATATTTGCTTAGTATCCCAATATATATATAAGTTAGAAAGTTAAATTCTTATTTTCTCTAGGATCAATTTTTTGGTACTGTTGCAAAGTAAGGAAATATAATTGAAAAATATAATCAAAGACATTATTATTTTGTTGCATATAAACATTCGGGATCAAGTTTTTGTCGTCGTTGTCGGGGAATTAATTGAAAGCAAATTTTTATTTTGGAAAGTCTTATTTAAACTTTAAGGGTTATTGTAGGAATATATTATTATAGTATTTTATTTTTGTGTATTTTATTTTATTTTCTGTTAGTGTATGCGTAGTTCAAGTTCTGAAGGACTAGTGCCCTATGATTTTGAATTAGAAAGAACTGTTAAGAAAATTAGAAAAAATAAGAAATTTAAAAATTTTAAAAAATCTAAAAAAATTACAGAAATGACAAACCAAAACGATCAAAATGCTGAAATTCATCAAGAGTATAGACCTTTACGAGATTATGTCAACCCTACAGTAGATGAACTTCATTGTAGTATTAAAAAACCTACTGTAGTGGTTAACCAATTTGAGCTTAAACTTGCTATTATCCAAAATGTATCAAATAATCAGTTTGGGAGATCACCAACTAAAGATCAAAATTTACAACTTGCCAATTTTCTAGAATTGTGCGCTACATTTAAATATGATGGTGTATCAGATTATGCCATAAGACTTAGGTTATTTCCTTTCTCACTGAGGGTTAAAGCTAAGATGTGGTTGAATTTGTTAGCACCTGGATCTATCAGAACTTGGGGTGATTTACCATAAAAATTCCTTGTTAAATATTTTCCACCGTAAAAAAACTGCGAAGCTTAGAAATGATATTACATCTTTTTATCAGTTTGAAGGGGAATCTTTTTATGAAGCATGAGAATGATTTTACGAAGCATGGTAATGATTTAAAGAACTCTTAAGAAAGTGTCCACACCATGTTATACCAGATTGGTTAATAATTCAAAATTATTATAATGGATTAGCTGGGTTTCTTAGATCTATTATCGATTTCACTGGTGGTGGTTCGTTGATGTTAAAACACTTTCATGATGCCTATGCTTTAATTAAAGAAATGACTACCACTAATTTTTAATGGCCTTCTGAGAGGGTAAATCCAAAGAAAGTAGCTAATATTCATAAATCTGATGCATTTACTAAGTTAACAAATCAAGTTGCTGCAATTTTAAGGAAGTTAGACCAATTTGGAATGAATTTTTGACAACCAAATTCTATGATTGAAGAGAATTCATTAGGCCAAATGGTAGATTCTGAAGCATCATTAGAAACTTTAAATGCCATAAATAACAATCAGAATAACCCATATTCAAATTATTATAACCCAGGTTGGAAGAACCATCCAAACTTCAATTGGAATAATACTACAAGTAGAAATAATCAGCAATGGGTGAACAATCAAGTAAACCCTTTAGAAAACTGGAACAACCAAGGGAAGAATAATTATTGATCTAATTATCCTCAAGGTTTCAACAGTAATCCATAATTTAAGGAGAAGAAGCTATCTATAGATGAAGTGGTGTTACAAAATGGGAAATTAGTTACAAAGTCAAGGAGCTACCATTAGAGATATTGAGAATAAACTTGGACAAATCGGAAATTTATTAAGTAATGAATCCTAAGGAACACTTCCTAGTAATATTGAAATAAATTTAAAAGACCAGAATAAAGAGAAAGTAAAATTTGTTCAACTTAGAAGGGGAAGAGAGTTGGAAGGTAGGGTTCAAAAAGAAACTGAAGTGAGAGAGAAGAAATTGAAGAATCAAAAGAGGATGCTCCAAAACATTCTGAAAGACCTATTTTACCGCTGAAAATTGATTTAGAAAAATCACCACCTTCATTTCCTCAGAGACTTCATCAAAAGAAGTTTGATAAGCAGTTTTCAAAATTTATAGAAATTTTTAAAAAGCTTATCATTAATATTCAATTTGTTGAAGCCTTAGTGTCTGTTTGGGGCAGCTTATAAGCGTAGGTGGCTTTTTGAAAACGCAGTCGTACCGTTTGGTTCGCGCGTTTTGCCAGCTTATCTGAAACTGCGTTTGAGTTTTTACATTAAACGCGGGCCGTGGGTTGACCCCTGCAGCCGGACCGCGGGCCACATTTCAGGATAAACAGCTTATCCTGAAACGCACAAGCTGCCCCAAACGGACCCACTATGATGGTTTAATGTCATCATCCTCCTAGAAATAAAACAATGTCAGGCCTTAGATACTACATTTAACATTGAAAGTGGAAAGTTGACTTTAACTGCATTCTTTACTTTCCAAGCCCCTTTCTCACCAGTTAGAGCAGCAATAATCTCATCTAAGGCCTCATCATCTATAAACATCTTCTAATTGTTAAAAGTCATTTATTTTTCTTGGAGTAAACTCCACCCTTTTTCCTCGAACCAAAAAAAATCATTAGAAGTTTTCAAAAAGTTGGCATAAAACTCCATAACTATCCCAGCTATCACATCGGTAGTAAAGTAGCTGACGTTTTACCACTATCGAGTGATAATTAATCGTTTAACTTCTTCTCCTGGATTTTTGAAACCTCGATCCAGAATCACTTTCTTATTTTCTTGATGACTATGAAATCAAGCACTAGCTTTAATGCTAACAAACTTTTGCTCGTCATATTCTATTTTTCTTTTGCTCAATCTAGGTGTCATAGAAAATCTAGAAAAATTTGATAAAAATCTGAATAAATTCTAAAATTTTGAAAATCAAAATGTAAAGCACTTTAAACTTAAATCCACTAAGTAAAAGTTTTTCACCAAAGCATTTTCTCAAAATCTCTCAAAAAAACCCAAAACTTTCGGATCTAGGCAATGTGAGAAAAATCTTTGGTGAAAATAAAATAATTTTTACTTTAAAGTGTAGCTCTTACCTAGAGAAAATCAAATCAGAAGTTCCTTTGCCTCTAAATTGCCTCAAATCCGCCCAAAATCAAGCCCTAAGTGTGAAAATCAAAGGTTGAAGGTGAATTTAGAGTAAGAATAGAGGTTTTGTGGTGAAAATCACAAATTAAAGGGGTTATTACTGCTCTCGAGTCGAAGGCACCGTAGGCGCCCACGCCAGCACGCCCATTCCAGCATCGTCGATACTGAAGGCTTGAAATTCCTTATTTTGATTTTTTCAAATTTTAAATTTCCTTTTAATTTCATCCAAAGTTATCCAAAGTTTTTAAGTATTTTTAAACAAAAATTTTTATCTAACAATAATTCACAAAAAAATATTTACAAATAATCATTTTCACAAACAACAACAAACTAACTTTTATATATAAAAATACGCTTTTTACAAATACATTTCACGCCTATTAAGCAAACTAATCAGTGTCAAAAACAAGCCACAACACTAAACGCTGACACAAAACTATACACATAATCAAAGTTCAGAACTCTAAAGCAAAAACAAACCAAACCAAATCAATTCAAATTAAATCCACACAATTACATCAAATACATAAATATTCTTAAGCAAATAGAGAATCCAAAGTCTTCAGTCATTCTGCTTAATCTTCAGTGCTTTCACCTCCTTTAATATCTCTCATGGATTGGTAATGAACATATAAGTTGTAGAAGGATCGGTATGGGAATTGATCTGTCGAGTTTTCTTTGATCCACCCATTTTCTTTAAATATCCAAACTAATCCTACTTCAAAAGTTCCAATATGATCAAGATTTTCTTTCATTCTCCAATCAAGGTGATCAAAAAAGGTACTTAAGTTCTCCTACTACATTTATAATACTCTGAAGTTCCCCTACAATTTTCTTCAATTTTTTCTCCAAAGCAAGCAAACTTCCTACTGTTGGTGGTATTAATGGAGCTGAAGAATGTGAAGAATGATCCATAATAGCATTTAGTTCTTCATTTCCATTACCAACATACTGATCATCAGTAGGGATCATGGACTCCCACGGTAGTAAAACTTTTTCCCAACTTCCATATGGCACTTGGGATTGACTGCAAATCAGAAAAATTGTAGAAGGACGCTCAAGTCCATAAATTGGCCCATTCATAATGATACTCATAGCATATTCAAATATGATTGATCCTATATTAGTAGGTTTTTTCATTTGAATACAGTAGCTTAAAATAGCACTTTCCTTGGTGACTCTACTAATCTTCATAGTAGAGAGTAATTTTGCACAAATAAAGAAATGCCACTACTTTGAAATTGGATTAAGTGATGAAGCAGGAAAACAAATATATCCTTCATCTCGTACTTCCCACATATTACTTTCCTCTGTCAGAAAATTATAAACATCTTGCATCAAATCTCACATAGGAATGAAATTTGTATAATGACAGATTAAAACATTTTCTATCATATACACTTCATTAATTCTTGCAGAAGTAAATGGTACAGCCTTACCTCGTACGAAGACAACTCCTTGGGTAATTCCATGTAAATTTTCATAGAACTCCTTCACAACAGGCATAACAACCGTAGCAGTAGTGTAACACTGAACTTCTCATCGCCTTTACAAAATGATCATGTTAATTGGAGCACTTGGATTGATCAATTCATGATTAACCAATCCTCTTTCCTTAAATCAATCTCTTCTTCATAATAACTTTATCATATAACCTCTGCACGTTGAAACTAAAAAACTTTCTTCTATTAAAAACTCCATACCTTGAAGTATTTCTGGAATTGGAAGCCATAGAATACAAAAATAGGAAGTTTCTAAGCGTTATAGGAAGTTTTTAGGACTTTAAAAACACCTTCTGGCAGTTATTATGTAGCGAAATCCTGTCGAAGTCCGCCAAAAGTCTTCCAAACCGTCAAACCGCTCTCGGTGCCATCGGTGCTCCCGATTGGGGCTGTCGGCGCTGAGGTCCATTTTCTTGGGCGCCGTCGGTGCCAGTAGCCAATATTTTGCAACTTTCATTTTTCATTCAATTTAATTCCAAGTTTTTCTCCAATACCAATATTTAACTTAATTTATGATAAATGAAATTGGGTAAGATTATTATCTACTAATATATAAGACACTTATCAAACAAAATAGTAATAGATAGATATATATGTATGGCTGCCTCCCACAAAGTGCATGGTTTAACTTTGTCAGCCCGACACACAATTTGTTTAGTTGGGTTGACTTAACATTAAAAATTCTTTAAATTGAGGTATGTGTTCTTCATAATAATGTTTCAGACGATGCCCATTAACTTTAAATACCTTTCCAGAGTCATGATTTTTAATAACAACATTTAATAACAACAATTCCATAATGATAGATTTTGACCACTTTAAATGGTCTTAACCATCTGAATTTAAGTTTTCTTGAAAATAATCTCAATATTGTATTATATGATAGAACTTCTTATCCAGGTTCAATTTTTTTCTAAATAATCTTTCGATCATGCCATATTTTCATTTTTTCTTTATATATTTTTGCATTATCATATGCTTCATTTCTTATTTCCTCAAGTTTATTGAGTTGCATTAATCTTTTCTCACGAACATCTTTTAGATTAAAATTAAATTCCTTAATAGCCCAAAATGCTTTATGCTTTAATTTTACTCGTAAGTGACATGTTTTTCCAAATATCAGTATGTATTGAGACATTCCTATAGGAGTCTTATAAGCAGTTCTATATGCCCATAATGCAGTATCTAGTTCAGCAGACCAATCCAATTTATAAGGATTTACGGCTTTTTCTAAAATACGTTTAATTTCACGATTTGATATCTCTACTTGACTGCTAGTCTGAGGATGATAAGCAGTAGAGAATCTATGCATAATATCATAATTCTTAATTATTTTTTTGATTTTCTTATTCCTAAAATGGGATCCTCCATCAGTAATAGTTACTCTTGCATTCCATATCTTGTAAAAAAAATTTTAATTAAAAATTTAGAAACACTCCGAGCATCACATCTGGGTACAACAATAGCTTGAATCCATTTGGACATATAATCAACAACAAGTAATATATATAAGTTTCTAAATAAAGGCATAAATGGTCCCATAAAATCTAATCTCCACACACAAACAATTTCAACTTCCAATGTATAATTCGTTTCTTCTAGAAATATTTCCTACTCGTTGACATCTATCGCATGTTTTAATATATTCATTAAAATCTATAAAAATAGTAGGCCAATAAAATCTAACTTGCAAAATTTTATATGTAGTTCTATTTATTCCAAAATGTTTTCTAAATTCATAATCATGGCTTCTTTCAATTATCTGTTGAGTTTCTTTGTAAGGCACACATCTTCTAATAATTAGATCTTTACATTATTTATAAAAATATGGGTCATCCAAAAAATAGTCTTTTGAATCATATATAAATTTCTTTAATTGTGAATTTTTCATATCAGGTGGTAAAATGTCACTCATAATATAATTCACTATATTAGCATACCACGATACATCCAATTCATCAATACTATATAGTTGTTCATCAGGAAAATTTTTCTAAAATTTCATTTACAAAATTAGTTAATATTTCTATTTCTATCCTAGAAAAATGATCAGCTATTTGATTATCATTTCCCTTTCTATCAATCA
>NW_018220517.1:183675-184108 GCF_001263595.1 Phalaenopsis equestris
TTCTCACCCCTTTAACATTAGTAGGTGGTGGTAATTTTTCTATAACTTGGATTTCTGCAGGATCTACCTCCATGCCTTCTTCAGAAATTTTATGCCCAAGCATAATGCCTCCTGCAACCATAAATTGACATTTTTCCTAATTTAATACAAGGTTGGCTTTTTCACATGCTTCCAGAAATTTTTCTAAATTATTAAGACATAACTCAAACAAAGTCCCAAATACAAAAAAATCATCAATAAACACTTCCATTCCATGTTCTATAAATTTGCTAAAAATTGACATCATGCATCTTTGAAATGTTACAAGTGCATTGCATAATCCAAAAGACATTCTACGAAAAGCAAACGTTCCATGTGGGCTTGTAAATGTTATTTTCTCTTGATCCTTTGGAGTAATTAGAATTTGATGATAACCGATATATCCATCTAAAAA
>NW_018220517.1:185206-186545 GCF_001263595.1 Phalaenopsis equestris
TAAATAACATAAAGCTTTTCCATAAAACTTTTCACCAATTGCACAAGGTATAGTAAAACTACCAAGATCTTTTTATTTTTCAGGAAGCTTTTTTTTTAATAATAACACTACACTCTTCACTGAGTGCAACGGTCTCATGATCTTTAAACTTCCTTTTCTTATTTAGTACATCCTTCATAAATTTCACATAACTTTGCATTTGTTCTAAAGCTTCAGCAAAAGGAATATTTATCGTTAATTTTTTAAGGATTTCCAAAAATTTTGTAAACTATTTATCTTTATTTTTCTGCTTTAGTCTTTGAGGAAACAGAGGTAATGGTTTTTCTAAAAGAATATGTGTTTGTTCATTTTCATGTTGACCACTTTTCATTTATTCCTTCTCTTCATCAACTTTAGTTTCTCTTTGGATCCTTGTTTCAACTTCTTTTCCACTTTGTAATTAAATAGCTTTAACTTGCTCTTTATTTTGATCCTTTGGATTAACTTCCACAGTACTCGGAAGAATTCCAGAAGGTTTACTACTAAGTGCAGTAGCAATATGCCTTAATTGATTTTCAATATTTCTAATAGCTACCCCTTGATTTTCAATTTGATTTTGCATATTCAACATCACTTCTTCCATCGTCAACTTCTTTTCCTTAACTTGTGGGTTAGGATTAGAGTTAAATTCTGGAGGATAATAAGGTCGAAAGTTAGGATTTCCTTGATTGGTCAGATCTCTAGATGGATTCACAGGATTGTTATAATTATTCCAGCTAAAATTAGGGTGTTTTTTCCATCGAGGGTTAAAATAGTTAGAATAGGGATTGTTATTTCATTTATTTATAGTGTTTAAAGTTTCATAAGATGGTTGAGTATCAATAATCTGTCCTTGTGAATTTTCCTCTAATACTTGGGGTATTTGAGAATAATCCACTCCCATTTGATCAATCTTTTTAGAAATAGCAACAATTTGAGATGCCAAACTACTCTATTAGGATTTAACCTTTCAGAGGGCCATTGAAAATTATTAGTAGTCATTTCTTCAATCACCTCATCAATTAAAGAATATGCTTCACTAAAAGGTTTTGACAATAATGATCCATCCGCATCAGCATCTATAATAGATCTTAGTGATCCTACTAATCCATTGTAAAAGGTTTGAATTATTAACCAATCTGGTAAAGCATGGTGTGGACATTTGCTAAGAATATTTTTAAATCTTTCTCACGCTTCAAATATTGTTTCCCTTCAAATTGACAAAAAGATGTAATATCATTTCTAAGCTTAGCGGTTTTCGAGGGTGGAAAATATTTAGCCAAGAATTTTTGTGATAGTTCTCCCCAAGTTCTAATAGATC
>NW_018220517.1:186707-187607 GCF_001263595.1 Phalaenopsis equestris
TGAATTAGCAGTAACATCAAGATTTTGAATAGTCAAGTGAAGTTCATCTGCTGTCGGATTCACATAATCTTTTAAAGGTCTTTGTCGATTCTCATTTATTGGATTTTCTAAGTTATTTGCCATTTCAATTAAATTTTTAATTTCACTTTGTTGTTTTTGAATTTTTCAAATAGTATGTTCTAACTCTGAATCGTAAGATACTAAGCCTTTAGATCCAATATTTTGCATAAACAAATAAAGTAAGCAAAGTAAAATTCCTTTTTTAAGATTTTATATTTTTTTATATTTTTTATATATATTTTTATAGTATATATATTATCTCTAACTTTCCTAATTTATAAAAACAATTTAATTTACCTTAGAACTTGATCCTTGTATGAAAAGTAAGTTGTGTAAAATATATATAATTATAGGCAATTATTAATGGGATTCTACGCAAGTATACATATTGTTATCAAGTAATAAAAGACTTTCTATTTAATCCCTGAATATCGATCCCACAGGGAAGGTGTAAATTGGCAATGATAATCACTGTCACTAATTTTGAATGTTGAGATGTTGTCAAAACTAAAGTACTTAACTATTAGCAAAACAGAAATGCAAAGTTTAAAAAGTAAAAACTAATCTACTAACAATGTTTATGTAATGAAGATTTCTTATGTGAAAAAGCATCATTCCCACTACAATGAGATTCTGGTGAAATAAGATAAATGTTTATAATATTTATTTTGCAAAAAATGAGCAATTATAATTTTCTACCCTGATACAGTGCATAGAAAATTATTGGTTAATCCTAGGTTTGGTCCCTAAATCCGTGGTTAGGCTGGGAGGATACCGGCTCCCACTCTAGAGCTTCCACTTCCTTTCACCTGAAGGCTAACTCTCACTTTAATTTTTAAA
>NW_018220517.1:187790-193248 GCF_001263595.1 Phalaenopsis equestris
AACATATTTTAACAATTCAATTGGCCAGATCAAAATGTAAATTAAGTTTGGAGTTAAAAAATCATCACAATTTATTTTATATTTTAATATTGGCACATCATATTATCTCTTCATTTCACCATATCTCAAAATAGGGAGAAAGATAGAGTGAACTACTCAGACTTCATGAGAAAGGCAAAACAAAACACAAATTTCATATATAAACAAAAGTTCATACAATACTAATAAACAAACAAAACTTATTTGAAACTCTTTCTCAAAGAAAATCCCTTGTAGCATTTCCTTAGAAATGCATGAAGAAGATATATCTCATTTTTTTATTTCTCCAACACTTATATAGAATGTTTCACAGTAAATCTCACCACACAAAGTCTAAATTATAAAAGCAAAATCACTAATGGACTCTAATATGGTGGTGGAATGAAGATGGATTATGAAGAATGGCAAAAATGGAGCGTGGAGGAAAGTCTTGGAGCAAAAAAGAGTCACTTTCCTGATGAATTTGGCCCCATAAAAGCCCAAGGTCAGTTCTCCAAGAGGTGCCTCCAAAAACTCTTAATAAATCATCCAAATACATCGAACCTTCTAAAAATGAGAGCTGAACTACCTTTGGCACAGTCGGCGCTGAGTACAAATTTCAGCTTTTCTGATATTCTGTGCGGTCGGCGTTGAGTACATCTTTAAAAACGTCATTTTGACTTCAAATTTCATCTTTTTTGCTTCATTTTTGGTTTAAGTCCTAAAAATCAATAACCTGCAAGAAAACATTAAAATACCTTCCATTAATGTGCAATATCACAAAAAATAAGTATAAAATAGGGGTCTAAAAATGCATATATACTCAGTGTATCAATTGGCACCTAAGCGCCACATTCTCGTGCTTATGTGCGATGCAACCTGTGAGGCAAGCGCCTAAGCGCCACTTATCCGCACTTAAGTGCCAGTTCACAAAAATTTGTTCGCGAACGGTTAATGGTGAAAAATAACTCAAAAAATCGCCATTTTTACTCCTGACTTCATCTTCTTCCTCTCGAGTTCACGATTTTGAAGTCTAGGGCAAACCTTTTCATGGAGATTTCTTGGTGGATTTGAGCCAAATTTGCAAGAATTGGATTTCTTAAGGTAAGAGCTTCACTTCTATGTAAAAATTTTGGATTTTCACCATGTATTTTGAGTACATTTGGAAAAACCCAAAAATCACTATTCATGGTGAAAAATGACAAAAAAATTTATAAAAATTGCATAGAAAGTGTAGTTTATGCATATATAAGTTAAGTTTAATGGATTAGACTTTATCTTTGAAATTTTTGTGGAATTTTTTGAATATTGTAGAATGGCCCCAAGAATGAAGAGTAAGGGAAAGACCCACTTTGATTCGAGCAAGTTTGTGAGTTCGAAAGCTCGGGATAGGTATAGTGATGCTCTACAGTCACAAAAGTTGTTTCTTGAGAGGTGTTTTTAGAATCCAGGTGGATCCATGGAAGATTTGATCGTTCGCTGACGATGGGAATGATTCTGTTGTTTTTATGTTGTGGCTTTTATTTCTATAGTTGGAGAGTTCTATGCAAACCTCCCTGAGGCAGAAGAGGATCGAGTCATAGTTGAGGCAAATTGGTACCTTTTTCACCGGAGGTAATCAATATGTTCTACTATTTGCCACTTGATACTTTCTATTTTTATCCGAACTATAGTCCGAATGAGACAGAACTGGGAGAGATTATTTCATATTTGACTGTTGGAAAGGAACTCTAGAAAATCACAAATGAGAGGAGAGTCAACTTTTACACTTCAATGTTAAGTGCACCATCGAAGGCGTGGCACTACTTTATTTCAGTTCTTATGTTACCGACAAATCATCTTAGTGAAGTTACGAGGGAGAGAGCAACATTGAACTATTGTATTCAGGAAGGCAAGCTTATCAATATTGGAGCTTTGATCTATCAGACTATCATGAGCAGGCTAGAGTTAGATATGATAGCTGGGATGAAGTGTTGTTGCCTCTAAAGCCAATTACCAGTGTAAATGTGAAGTTGTATTCTAAACACTCTATTTTTTATTGGAGAGGAGGATTTTCAAAATGTTATGGAATTTCGACGTCTGCTGCATCTACCTCTTCTGCTTCTACATCTAGACCATCTACCTCGCGAGCATCTACTTCTAAAGGTGAGTCTACTGAAACTCAAGATCAATTATTGCATAGGATGGTGGACAATATTAATTATACCGCAAATAAGGTACAAAATTTAGAAAAATTTGTAAATCATGTTGATGGGTATGCTAGAAGGCATAGTGATTATGAGGAGAAATTTCACTCATCTTTAGAGAGCCTCATTAGGATTAACCAAGGAGTGGAATTTTTTTTCATATCCTAAATACCCTGACAATGAGCCTACAGATGTCTGGAATAGCGGTGATTTTGATAATGAGGAAAAGGATTGAGTTATTTTTATATTTGTAATATGTGATGAACTACGTGTGGACTTGATACATTCGAGTCTATGTACCTGTTTGGACTATGTGATGTGTTGAACTTTTGTTTATTTGTTATTGTAACATTTTGGTTTGGTAGTAATAGTTGTTGTGTGTTGAGTAATGTGTTTTAGTTAGTTAGGATTGAGCTTATTTCTATGTCTTTTGAAAAGTTGAAAATCTTGCTAGTTTTTATTTTGAACTTTAATTTCAGAAAACTGCTACCCTATATTTTTCTCTTATTTTGTTAGTGTGTTTATTTTTATGTTTAGACCGTGAAATCGAAGTTAGTGCGTTTGTTCATTTTTATGTTTGTACCCACTACTTAGAAGTCTAATGAATCTCTACATGTTGAATTAAAATAAAAATGATAGAAAATTGATAAAAAAATAATTTTACTTCTATTTTTAGTTTTGTACTTGTATAATTAGGGTATAAAAATTCAAGTAAGCATGTTATTTCAATTTTCATTCTTACTTATATTTATCTGCTGCTAAAATGTTTGATTTTGTGAAAATTTAAGTTTGGGGGGGATGAAAAATATTTTCAAAATGTGAATTTTATTTGTTATCAAATGTACTACAAGTGAATTTGATTTGAAAAGAAAATGGTCATGTATGTGAAGTTATATTAGAGAAGTAAAATTTGATTATATAAATGAGTAAGAAAAATTAGTTAAAATTCTAAGTAATGAAGAAAAACTTTCAGTTAAAAGTTTTTAGTGTAGAAAATGCTAAATATAGTGTAACTGTCTTTAGTAAGAAAAATTATATTTTTGAAAAATTAAGAAATGTAGACTTTTATTTTTAATACTTAAATTTCTTTTATTAAATTTTTTTTAAAACTATTATTATATTTATAAGTAAAATATTTATATCACAACTTTACTCTAGGAAAGAAGAAGAATTTAAAACCATTAAAGGTCTATCCAGATATAGTAATCCTTACCTGAAAAAGAAAAAAGAAAAAGAAAAAGAAAAAAAATAATAATAAGAAAAAGAAAAAAAAAAGAAAAAAAAAGGGAGGAGAAGCTTGAGGATTAGTGCCTAATCAAAAATTGGTTTCACATTTGATCTTTTTAAAGTATAAGACTTGAGAAACTCTTAAGCTTAAAGATATAATATGGTAAGTAAAATTATTTTTAATAAAAATTTTTAAGTAAAGATAATAAAAGGACTAAATTCTATATTTGGTAAATCTACAATATTTCTGAATTAGATAGAAACTCTAATTTCAATTTTTCTTAACATTAAAAATTTCTAAACTTTAAGTTGGTCTCCTTTACAAAATATTTTTTCTAAATTAGACTAAAAGAAACTCATATATATATCATACTTATTTAGTTTTTAAGGATTGAAGTGTCACTTGAGGACAGGTAACATTTTAAGTTTGGGGGATTTGATACACCTAAAATACATAGTATTTTTAGACACATTTTTATACATATTTTTGAGATATTGCGCTTTAATGGAAGGTATTTGTGTGTTTTTCTTTCTGGTACAAGTAAAAAAATGTGAAAATGCTAAAAGGAGTGAAAACACATCAAATTTGGAGCAAAAATGTAAAAATGGTGCAAAAGAGTTTTGGCGCCTAAGCACCAAATCTGGCGCTTAAGCAGTGGTGAAACAGAGAAGGCCATACCTAAGCGTCGAGGCCTCGCGCTTAAGTGCCAGAGGCAGTTATTTGACAGTTTAATTCATTTCACCGAATTTTGAGGGGACATTTGAGGCACCTATTAGCTAAAGAGGGTGGTTATGACTACTAGAAATAAAAATATGATTTAAAGACTTGTGAAAGGAGGCATTCCTTAGAGAATACATCGAATTTGGACACATTTTGAAGAGTTACAAAGGCAGAAATTTATAAATGAAGGAAGTTGATACTTTTAGAAGTGTGCTTGAAAAGGGGGATTCTTGAGAAGTTCTTTTGAAGAAATTTTTAGGCACCGCAAATTTACTTTATCAATTTTTTTTTAAATTTTATTGTGAGACTTTAGAGTATTATAAAAGAGAAGAGATTCAAAGGAACTTCAAGAGTTTGGTGGAGTATTTGAGATAAGTTTTTATCTTTATTTTTAAACTACTTTTAATTTTAATCGATACTTCTTGTTGGTTTGACAATGATTTCTACTTTTAAACCAAAATGTGGTTTTGTTTTCTCCATGGATTCTGAGTAGTTTTCTTAATCTTTCTTTTTAAAATGATTAGCAATTAAAGTGTTGGATGGAAGTTGTGGAGAGCATTAATCTTTAATGTTGGAAGAAGTTGTGATGATTTAATTCCATGTACTTCATTTACTTCTTGATCTGGCCCATCTAGATGTTAAAGTTTGTTGTGAGAACATGTAAGAATCGGGTCAGTATTGTCTTAGTCAACAATTAGAAAGAACCACATGAGGTTTTATGAAAGAGAATGTAATTCATATAATTTAGTGCAAATAAATGAGGAAATAATGTTTGAAGGGTGTAGAGTTAGAGGACTTTAGAATGTTAGGCTAAAACTCCCAGCTTGGTTTATTGTTTTAGGTTCTGATATGAGATGTTAGCCCCCAGGTGGAGGGAATCGGGGGAACTCTAGAGTGAGAGCCGGTATCTTCCCTGCCTCTTAATTTGTCAATGTTCTTTATAGCATCTTTAGTAAGGGTAAAGAATAATATTGCTCCTATTTAGCACAACACAATTTGAATACTTCCACAACATAATTCTTATATTTATTACTGATTCATGATAAGGAGAAATATATTTCTTATTAAGTGCTTTTGCCTTACATAAACTCAAGTTATCCTTAGAAGTTTTTATTTTTTTGTTAAAATATCAAAAATACCAAAAAGATTTAAATTTTTATTACTGTAAAAATATCTATAGTTTAAGTAATTATCTTTTTAAAATAGAAAGTTTGTTGTTTAATAGTGCATATTGTGAATTTCCCGTAGGATCGATATTCAGGTCTTAATAAAAAAGTTTTATATTACTTGATAATGATACATATAA
>NW_018220517.1:193336-202203 GCF_001263595.1 Phalaenopsis equestris
TATATATATATATATATATAGATATATATATATATATTAAAAATTTAAATTCTTTTTTTCTCCTGGATCAAGTTCTTGGCACTGTTGTAAAGTAAGAAAACATAAGTAAAAAATATAATCAAAGACATTGTTATACTGTAGCGTATAAACAGTCAGGATCACCTAAGCTTAACATTTAAAATCATTTAATCAAATTTAAAAGATAATATGATTGATAATTAACACCCTTTTACACTATAAGCCCAAGTTTAACTTTGGAAACTAAAACCTTTACTTACCTAAATTTGCCTTAGGGGATAAATATATTATGATTGATAATTAACACCCTCTTAAATGAAATATCAATTAATTAATGGAGTGTCCTAATCTTGGGGATAAATATAACATCAACTTTGCTTAAAAAATGGGATAATTTTAGCTTAACCTTCTATGATTAATAGAATAATATGATAAGTTTGAAATAAAATTGAAATATTTCAAGAAATCTTCGAAGTGGTTCAGGGTCATGCCCCGAGCAATTTGAAATCTCTAGAATATTTTGAAGGGCAAATTGAACTTGCTATATTTTGTTCTAAAATTATTCACTAAGATTTTCTGAGACTGGATAATTATATCTTCATCTACTTCTACAATTTAAATTCCTTGCAAAATTATATACATGTTGCCAAAGCTAACCTATACATGTTGTCAAAGCTAACCTTTCAGGTGGAGGAGCGAGAAGAATCGATAGGTACACTTTTAAGTTATTGTATTTACTTTTTCATGCCTCTTGTTTCATGCTTGTATGCTTAAAGTTACCTTACATGTCAAAATTGAAACCAAAACTAAAAATTAAACAAGATAAAATTCATTGCTAGAACAATTAAAATATAAGACAACTCAAAATTTAATCACAAACAAAACAAAACAAAAATTGCAACTAAATTAAAACATCTTTATCAAATAATCGGGAATCCCTTGGAGAAGGTAACCTAAAATTTCTAAAGATATTTCCCACAGTCTAAATAAAATTATGGAACTCATTGAGTTGCGTTTAGTAAATTCATTTGGACTAAGTGAATCAAAAAAAGAATAGTGGTGTCGGAACGAGGGAACCGTAGGATCCTAACCGGGGTTGCTATAATAAACTTTACTATTCCACATAAAATTTAAATAACCATAAACTTAGGAAACACTTGATTTGACATCATAACTTGCCAGCATCTTGACTTGACACATTAGAAAACCTAAACTCACCACGACAAGGAGCTTGGAGCTAGCATTGTGGGCAGCATGGCCATCTTCAACACCTTCTTCAACAACAAAACATGTCTACACCAGCTAAACCATTCCTTCCTTAGAGTTAAAATTAAACAACAAAGCCATAAGATTTCAAGGTTGTTCGGCTAGTGTGACATAAATCCTCAACTTATCTTTAGGCCTTTGTATGGATCTATTATACAATATAAGCCCTAACTCACTTTAGGATTCCGAGGTTGTCATTCATCACGACCTAAATCCTCATATCTTTCAGGCTATTTATGTGATTGTTTCACACTGATGTAAGTCCAAATTAAATAAAAATGACAAGATAAAACATTTAAAATTTCTCCTCTTTATTGAAGCCAAACCATACGGTAGACTGGGAAGTTACCGAGGTTCTCCTAAGGATCTGTAACATCCCCAAGCCCTTCTTCCTTTGGATTCCAAAAGTAAAATTTTCCAAATTTAAGTCATTCCCTCTTCACATCTCTTTGTCCTATTTCGTTGAAAAATCATATTCCTTTAACCTCTTTGAAGACAGTATCCCATGATTTTGATTGAGAGTTTTCTTAGGCAATTTCGGTTGTCTTAGATGTAATTAACTATAAGGGCTTTCCTTTATAGGAAACTTTTTCCTAACCCACCTTAATAAAAATCCTATTTAATTTTTTATATTAAATAGGAAAACTTGTCAGCTGAAAAAGATTGGTTTTTGCAGACCAAATGGATGTATTATATTTCTTAGTTTATTTGATCAAGCCTCACCCTCAAGTTTTGTGTTTATCTTTTGGGATAGTTACATAGCTTGATGTGTAGTGTTCTTTCATCTAAACTTTGAAATATATGGGATCAATTTAATTTAATATTTTTCTAAATTTATACTGATTCCAGCGACCGACATCTTCCACCTGACGACCCCCCCTAAAAATTGTGCTGACATTGTGCTTGGATATAAAATTTTAGAAAAAGGTATGAAAGTAGATCCTACGAAATATAGGTATATCAAACTTACCTCCACCTACTACAGTAAGAGGAGTTAGGAGCTTTTAAGTATATGCTGAATTTTATAGGAGATATATTAAAGACTTTTCAAAAATTATTAAACCCTTATGCAAACTTCTAGAAAAAGTTATAAAATTTGAATTTAATCAAGATTGCCTTAAAGCCTTTGAAATTTAAAAAAAAATTGATCACTGCTCCTATAATTGTTTCACCTAATTGGGAGAAAACATTTGAATTAAGCAATAAGAGTTGTTTTTGGGAAAAGATATGATAAGATTTTTAAATTTTTATATTATGCTAGTAAAACTCTTAATGATGCTCAGATTAATTATATCACCATTTAAAGAGAGTTAATAGCCATTGTGTATGTTTTTGATAAGTTTAGGTTATATCTGATTGAAGTTAAATGTGTTGTGCATACTGACCATTTGGCTATTAAATATTTGATGCAAAAGAAGGATGCTAAACAAAGTTTAATTAGATGGGTACTTCTTATGCAAGAGTTTTATTTTGTAATAGTCGATAGGAAAGGGAATGATAATGAAATTACTGATCGTCTATCTAGGCTATAACAAGAAGAAATACTTGATTTAAAGAGAGAACTTAATGAAATTTTTCCTAATGAACATCTTTATGTTGTAAAACGATCGGAAATACCGTGGTGTGCTAATATTGTAAATTATATTGTTAGTGGTATTTTACCTTATGACCTGACAAAACAAAAGGAAAAGAAATTCATTTATGATGCAAAATCATATTTTTTGGATGATCCTTATTTATATATTTATATAAACAATGCTAAGATTTAGTAATGAGACCATGTGTGCCTTATAAAGAAATTCAGAAAATTATCCAACAATGTCTTGATTCTGAATTTGGAGGTTATTTTGAGAATGATAGAACAGTTCATATAATTTTAAAATCTAGATTTTATTGGTCTACTCTCAGAGACTACGTAATATTTCAAAAAGAAATGAAATGCCTCTAAATTTTAATTTGGAAATTGAAATTTTTTATGCATGGTGATTGGATTTTATGGGACCATTTATACCTTCTTTAAAAAATATATACATATTGATTGTAGTGGATTACATTTCAAAATGGATTGAAGCAATCACTTTACCTCGATGTGATGCTCAGAGTGTTTCAAAATTTTTAATTAAAAACATTTTTACAAGATATGGAAGGCCGAGAGTAATCATTACCGATGGAGCATCTCATTTTAGGAATTCAACAATTGCAAGATTGGTGGAAAAATATAATATAATGCATAAAATTACAACTGCTTATCATCCCCAGACTAGTGGTTTAACAGAAGTATCTAATTCTAAAATAATCCTAATAAAATATATTGATCTACTAGATTAGATACTGCATTATGGGCATACATGACAACCTATACGAAACCTATAGGAATGTCCCCATATAGATTAACTTTTGGGAATATTTGTCACTAACCAATTGAATTAGCACATAAAGCTTATTGTGCGATAAAAGAATTTAATTTTAATTTGGAAGATGCTGGTGAGAAAATACTATTAAAATTGAATGAGCTTGAAGAAATTAGGAATGAATCTTACCATAATGAGGATTTAAAAGGAAAAGATGAAAGAATGGCATGATCAAAGATAATAAAAAGAGAATTTGAACTTGGACATGAGGTTTTATTATATAATACAAGATTGAAATTATTTCCTCAAAAATTGAAGTCTAGGTGGAAAGGGCCCTTCAAAGTTTTGAAAGCTTCAGAGTTATAAAATTCTATCCCTATCGTGCAGTTAATATTGAAGACCCAAGACTGAAAGAATATTTAAAGTGAATGGACACAAATTGAAGTCATATTTTAAGGGTCACATCATCATATTTTAATGGTCAAAGACCAGCTTTTAAAGAGACTGTAATGTTGGGTCAACTAGAATAAGACTGGGAATGTCAGGCTGACGACATTAAACCAAGTGCTTTGTGGAGGACAACCCATATTTATCGTTGTTTAGTTTGCTTTTGAGTTTATTATATTTGAAATATTTTACATATATTTATGTTTAGGTCTTTATGTAGTCCATGTATTTGATAAAATATTTAGAAACATCTTTATTTGCCTAATTTTGTGGAAAATTAGAGAATTCATTTGATCAAGATCAAATAAGCAAAAAAATTTGGAACTGGCGCATGATGCATCGCGTGTCCGAAAATGATTTAAAACGTGTCAAATGGTAGTTTTTGGCGATTTATTCTCCATATAACTCCTAAAAACCAAATCCAAACCATATTTTAAGGGAGAATGAGGGAAGAGTCATCACTTTTCAAATCCTATGGCTTCCCACTCTAAAAATCTTTTTTATTTTGGAAAGTTTGTTAGTTTTGATGTACAGAAGTTACATGATTGAGTGTTAGTGAAGAAGATGCTTATCAAAGAAAGGATATTTGTGAAATGATGATTCAACACTTTGAATGCTTGAGTAGAAGAGACTATTGCACAGAGGCGTTGGAAAGTGCTTTGCAACACTACTGTCACTGTTGTTGTTCCTGTAGTAAAAGAGTTTTATGCAAATCTTCATGGGATCAACCAAGAAATGATTTACGTGCGAAGGTTTACATACTAAGAAGATTTGTGCAGTTCACTCCTTTAAAAATGAATGAGATGTTTATGATTGAGAATGTGCATATTTGCCATTATGCAAATTTTACCCCTATAAGAGATAATATGAATGAACTCTACCGCTACCTTACGGATGAAGATGCGAATTGGGAGGCTTGAGATGATGGAAATGTAAGATTTCCCTCAGCATTTTTAAATGCAGTTTTAAATGTCTGACACTTACACATTTCATCAAAATTACTGCCTACTATGAAAATTAGTAAGGTAACATAGGAGAGCGCTATTTTAAATTATTGCATTCAAACTAGAAAGCCTATTGATGTTGGAGTTATTATTGCAAAATAGGTTTTGGGTTTCATTGCCAATAGACTTGGATATCCATCCACAATTTTTCTTCTATGCAATCAATCGCAAGTATCTTATGAAAATAAGAAGAAGTGCTTCTTCCTTGGAGGCCAATGGATCCAGAAGTCTATTGTAACTGTATTGGATTTGGAGATTAAAATGATATGAATTTGTTAATGGGTCAAGGATCTCAGAATTCATCACCCGTTCAGCCCTACTACAACTGAAGTGCACTTTTGAAGAAGATCATGAAGATTGAAAAAGAGGTGCAAAATCTCATGCATTTGATTGGGAATATTATTGAAATACTGGATCATCTAGATTGGAGACTAAAGGAACATTTTGAACAACCGGGCATATTGAAGATAGTTTGGTATGTATGTTCAAGAAACATGCTTGGATTGAGGAGGAAAATTCAACTGATGAATTTTCATTTAAACCCTTCTACAACTTGTATGTGCACTGCCAATCTATGGGAGATATCTAGGATGACGATAGTGAAGAAGATGCTTGATCTTAATTTATGCACAAACTGTTTTGTTTAGTACTTTTTATTTTAGTTATTTTGTTGAGCTGGATTGTATTTCCTTTCTAATGAACACTATCTATGTTTATGTTTTGAATTTTGATGTTTAGATTTCAGTGTTAGGATGTTGGTTTGCTTTAGAACACTCAATTTGATGTTTGTTGGCTTGAAAAATGCTAGTTTGTAATAGCACAGATTATACATATAAATGTGAGTTTTGCATTGTTGATGAAAGTTTGGTGTTAGTGTGATGTTTATATATTCTTAGAAAGGTTTATTTGATTCAAATAGAGATTGGCATAAAGCGATACAGAGCAGATTTCCATAAAAACCAAAATCTGGTGAATGTAAGCTCTGGCTCATAATGCGCCAGATTGGCGTATGACACAACAAAGGTCCGAACATGCCATATAGCCTAGAAAACCAAAAAATCATACATATAAACTCCATTGTCACTTCTTAATTTGTCTCCTACCTCAAGACCTTGGTCTACGACATCACATTGTGGACGAAAGAGAAGGATTCAGAGGCTAAAACTATAGATTTCATCTGCACTTGGTAAGAGCTTCACTTTAACTTAGAAATTTTGATTTTCACCATGGATTTGGGATATACAAAATTTGGGATTTTTTATGAAAAATTATGAAGAAAACTTATGGTGAAAAGTTTCTTACCAAATAATCTTGCTTGAGGAGTTAGATTTTTTATTTAGTTATTTATTTGGACTATATTTGTATTTTCATAGAACTTTTAAATGGCTCCCTGAGTTAAAAAAGGAAGGTCGTCCGAGGAATTCAATGCATGAAAATTTGTTAGTTACAATACTTAGATGGAAACAAAAAGAATGATCCAAGAACGGGCGTTTGCAAACCCGGGTGGCAAGGTCGAGGACGAATTCTTGCCAGAAACAGGGAAGGATTCTGCTACTTCACTGCAGTAGCTATTGTTCCGATGGTTTGAGATTTTTATGCAAACCTGAGGTTCAATAATGTTGATCACATCCTAGTTAGAGGTAAACAAGTTGAATTTACAACTGATCAGATCAATACTTTTTATTGTTTGAGGGGTGTATTTTTTGATGAATATGTTGCGTTTATGATAATTGATTCATCACTAGATGAAGTGATTGCATTTTTGACTGAGGGAAGAGGGGAGTGGAAGATTAAGAATAACAAGATAGTTAACTTACATGCTTCCATGTTAACTATTCAGTCAAAAGTATGGCACCACTTCATTTTAGTTAGATTGTTGCCAACAAATCATTTGGCTGATGTTACAAAAGTTAGAACTGTACTAAACTATTACTATCAGAACATAAAGGCAATAGATATTGGTGCACTTATAGTTTAGCATGCTTGAAGTATAGGTGGTACTTCCGCTACTGGTGGTTTGGGATACCCTTATTTTAACTCTACGTGAACAATCAGGAGTATAATACCATAGAAATGAAGAAAGACTACAGCCACAAAATCTGATTGAGAGGCATATGATTCAGAGAGTAGAATCATTTATTGAATCTAGAATTAGAAGAAGGGATATGCCCTCTACATCTCCTACAGGGGCATCTATTTCTCGATCTGCATCACTTGAAAGAATTATGAACCAACTGATGATTCAACAAACTCGGTTGGGAGATATAGGGGTAAGAAATGCTTTTAATGATGAATATCAACAGAGGAGAGTTCAACATGATATTGATTTTGAAAATGCTATGGTAAGACATCTTAGGGTGAACCTAATGTGGACTTTCCTACTTACCCCAGTTTCACTCCATATGCTCCTGTTCATGATGATGATGATGATGAAGAAGAAGAAGAAGAAGGATTCTGATGATGAAGGGAAAGGAAGTGGTGTCATGGAGTTCCTGATTAATTTTATGAGTTTAATTTAGTGTATTTTGATGTTTTTTTGTTATTTGTGAGTGTATTGTGATATACTTTTAATTGGAGCCTGTTGTAGTAAAAACTTTTATGTTGTGTGTGAACTAAATCAGTAAAGTAACTGTAGACTTTTCACTTTTTCTATAGTTTTAGAATTTTTCAGTTTAGTTTTTCAATTTTTATATATATTTTTTTAATTCTCAACAAGTTCTCTAGAATATATTATGCTTTATTTAATGCTTTAAAGCATGTATGTAGTTTTACAGTTAGTATCTGTAGTATACCAAAGCCCATTTTCATAGATAGAAATCCTCTATAGGTCAGTTTTTATTTTCATGCATTTAATTTTTTCTTGCACCTACTAAATTCTATACTATAAATATTTTTAAAATCACCTAAAAACTTAAGTTTGGGAGAAAGAAAAATTTATTTTGAAAAGAAGTGAACTAAATTTTATCCATCCTCAATTAACTATATTTAAAAAAAAATTAATTTAACATGGATTGGGATATTAAGATTTAAATTTAAATGACTATACTTCTGTTTATAAATATTATGGTAAATTTAGGTAAAGAGTTTTTAATAATTAAGGTCAATTTTAAAGTTAAAGATATTTTGTATGATAGGATAAGACTATGGTTTTCTATTTAAAGCAAAGAAAATTGTATTTTTGATGTGTTAAAAATTTTAGAGTTTCACATAAGAAGAAAAGAATGAGATTTTATGAAAAATCATAAACTAGTATGAATTTATAAAGTGAAGAAAGGTATAGAGTTTTGACTTAAAAGAAAAGGATAGTGAAGTTCAAAATTATTAAAGACTATCCAGGTATAGTAATCCTCACTTGGAAAAGAAAAAGAAATTGAAAATGAAAAAGAAAGGATTGAAAAGATCCTAAAAGAAAAGACAAGAAAAAGAAAAAGAAAGAAAAAAATATATAAGGGAGGAGAAGCTTGAAGAGATGCCTAATAAAAAATTGGTTTCACTTGAATCAACTTAAGAAAGAAGCTTTGTTACATTTTTTAAACTTATATTGGAGTATTAGTAGCATGCCTAGTAAATTTTTCATGAAGTTCTTTTTCATATGAATGTTCTAAATGACCTTAATATGACAAATTGCAATTCTTCTTGAAATGAATAAAATTTCAAAAATCTTAAATTTGATTACTAAATACTCTTAGACTTAGAATTTGAATCTAGGTTATTAAAGGGTTTTTCTTAAATTTTGGTATTCTATTTATTAAACTAAAGTATAGAAGTTATAAGTTAATCT
>NW_018220517.1:202259-208507 GCF_001263595.1 Phalaenopsis equestris
TTTGGCATTTTGAGAAAAAATGGCAAAAAGTACAAATTGGGAGCCAAAACAGCAAATTTTGGGATTATAGCACATGATGCGCCAAAATCCAGAGAGCTGGCGCATGATGCGTTAGGGACGACTTTTTCAAATTAAGGAGATTCAAGGTGAATTTTTACATGAATTTCAAAAGGACACTTGTTCTACTCACCTCTTGGAGTAATTCAATGCATCTAGACACTTTGGAAGGTTTTTTTATGAAGGGATATGTCTCTTTGATCAAGAGTTGACTTTTGGAGGGAATTTTGAATTCTTATCCAAACGAGGCATTCCAAAATAAAATAAAAAGACTTCTCATTTGTCAAGTGTGTGTGGCGTGAGGGAGGGAGAAAGTTGGCGTGAGTTAAAGATAAAGAGAGAAGAGGAGATTTTCTTCTAAGGTTGTAAGAAGAGAGGGAAGGTGAGAGATTTCTTCTTCATTACACTTCTAAGAGAGAATTGGAAGTGATTGTAAAGAAAGAAAAGCTTGGAGAGAACTTCTAGAGATTTTCTTAGGAAGGATTGTGAGATCAGTTGTATTTTTATTTCTTTTGTTTTGTAAACTTATTTTTATATATGAAATCTGTGTTTTGTCCTATCCCTCTCATTAATTCTGAGTAGTCTTTTTTATCTTTCTCCCTACTTTGAGATATGGTTTTGTGAAGAGTAGATTTTGTTTTCTATGATTTTAAATGTTAATAATTTGTGATGATTTGAACTCTAATCTTCATTTACTTTTTGATCTTGCCAAATGAAATGTTAAAACTTATTGAGAGACATATGTTCTTAAATGAGATATGATTTCTACAACTTAGGGAGAATCACATTTGATTTCATGTGAGAGTATGTCTTCCATGAGATTGGGTGCAAATAAATAGGGAAATATACTTTGTTAGATGCAGGATTGGAGATTTTAAAGTTAGATTAAAATCCCCAATTTGGTCCAGTTGATTGGAAACTAAGGCAAGATTGTTAGAACCTTTAGTGAGGGAGTATTAGGAGCTTTGGAGTGGCAACTGGTATCCTCCCAGCCTAACCACAAAATTAGGGACCAAACTTTGGATTAGTCAATGTTCTTTATATCACTTGGAAGAGGGTAAAAAATAGGATTACTCCAATTTGGCACAAAATAGTTTTTTGTATATATTTTCAAATGATTTCAATTTCTTAACAATCCAGATACTCATTGTAAATGGAAAGGATGCTTTCTTAAATTTGAAGTTTCCGTCAGAACAAAAACTTTGTTTAATTTTTTTTAATTTTACTTTTGAAAGTTTATTATTTATTTTAGTTTAACTTTTGTAGTCTTACATTTGCATTTTAATTAGCATTCACTTGAGTAGTTAATTTTTTAAACTTTGTACTTTAATTTAATTTTCTTTTTGTATTTTTAGATTATTAAATAATTTTCATAATTTAATTTTAGGATTTTCCAACTTCCCCGCGGGATCGATATCTAGGACTCCATTTGAGCCCTTTATTACTTGAGTGATACGTATACTTGCTTTGATTTTAAAGGGGATTTGGCAGTTTGAAAAGAATTTTAAAAGATAACTTATTTTCATAAAAAATAATTTTGTTGGGATTATTTTGCATAATTATTATATATCTGCCGTGTGTAATTTTGTAATATTGAAAATTATTTCCAAAATTTACACACTAAATCTGCCCCTTGCATCAAGTTCTTAGGGTCGTTGCAAGGGAAGTAATGGAAAGTATTATTAAGTATTTTATTATACTCACCATTAGAAATTCCAAACTCTTATTTACTCAACTTGAAGTTCCACATAGTGATCCTTACCTCTGGCACTTAGTAGGTGGGGTCATTATGGGGGAGCCCAAGGAGAGTTCCCATAGGTCCGCTTCACCTTAGGGCTGAACATGAGTGTTGGTCTAGAGCTAAGGTACTCACCTCACTCACAATCACTCACAAATACAAACCCAAAATTTTTTGACTTTGATCCCTTAATCCTTTGGGAGACTCATGTAGATGGTCCCCTAAACCCACTGGCCCTAGGCTAGGATTTAGCTAAAACCAGTACATAGAGAACCCAAAAGGGGATTTCATTGGTCCATAGCTCATCTGTGGTAGTTAGCTTTCCAATTCTACTAAAAATATCCAACTTGACATTTTACCCCCAAACCTACCCAAATTACCTAAACCCCCCCAAACCTTAAAGTTGGCCAAAAATATCAATTTCACTCAAAATACCCAAATTGGTTCAAAACATCATTTCAAAAAATTTTAAAATACCCAAGTTACCCAAAACCACCAAAAATTTCAAATTTACCTAAAATACCCTCAAAATTGCCAAAATTATAAAAATACCCTTGGTACCCCAAACTTTCCCAAAACCTCCAAAATCACTCCAAATGTTTCCAAAACCAATTTGGACTTCAATTGAACGCAATTTGCCCAATTTGACCATTTTGACCAAAAACCTCCAAATTGCCTTTAAAGGCCCAATTTCCCCAAATTCACATTAAATGTCCATCAATTTAGACCTAATTTCCATCTATTTCAATTCTAAAGTCAAATTCATCTTTCATTTGATCAATCAAAACCAAATCTAAGCTTAATTGGCCCATGCTTTGAGCTCAAACTTGATCTAAGTCAAACCCCCTATTTTAGCCATATAACTTAATCCCACCAATTTGAACCCACTCAATTTGCCCCAAATTGAGTCATAAACTCTTCATAACACTCCAAACACCAAATTTGACCTTCAATTGGCCTTGTTGAAGCCTCAATTTTATTTAATTTCAACACAAATCCAAAAATTCTCAGATTTGCCCCAAATTGGTTGTCTCCAAATTCCATCAAATTGAATGTCTTAGTCCCAAAATTGGCACCAAGTTTATGTTAAAAAACTCTTTATTACATTTCTATAGACCATTTTCAATATTAAATTTAAACGTCACCCAACCTTAGCCCAATCTAGACCCAATTCTAGTCCAACATGCCCAAATTTACCAAAATCTCAAAATCCTTCAAATTGAGTTTCCAATTGAACTCAAAATCACTTCAACACTTCAATCATTCACTCAAAATCACTTCAATCATTCACCAAAAATCTTCACAACAATCATCTACATAATTTTGATCAATCAATTGTGTTCAAAGTCATGGCTAGCCTAACCCAAACCCAAATTTTAGCCATTTGGACCCAAATTGGACCCATGCACCAAAATTGACTTAGCCGTGCCAAAGCCACCAAATTGGTGACTCCACAGCCACTATGCATACTTTATTGACCAGGTTAAACCACTTGGACCAGCCATGATGAGCTATTAACCATTGGATCCCTAAATTAATGTATTTATGCCCATTTATGGGTCTTAACCAAAATTCTTTCTCATCATAACTTGCCATTGAGGGTTAATAATAATTAACCCTCCCACTGACTCACCTGACCTCCTAGCCACCTCCCCTCGCCCTGGCCCTGTCAGCTGGCCTAGTGGCTAGAAAACACCCAAACTGAGAGCCCCAAGCCAAATTCAAACCCAAACTCACCCATATGAGCTGGCCAATTTCAATTGGCTTTAGCACTTCAAAACCCTCCACCTAAGGACCATTTTGCACCCCTCACTTGGCCATTACAGCCACCCTTGGCCGTTTTTATTTAAACATCACCTCTATGGCCAAGAAAAAAGAGCTAAAATTTGGTTAAGGACACTCTGCCAAATTTCTCTCAGAGACTCCCTAATACCTCTTCAGTTCAAACCCACTATTTTCCCCGCTTACTCCACACTCTCGAAGCTCCATGGAAGCTCAATTTTGAGCTCAAATTTCTGTTAAAATGAGGAAAAAAAACCCCCCACCTCCACAGTGAACCAACCTTTAATTAATGTGCACACACCATCCCCTCAGTGAAAGAAGTTGATTCCCCACAGAAGTCCCCTCTAAAATAGCCTCTAACCTAGCTCTAAAACAAGACCTGAAATCGAGCTTGATCAAATTATTACCTAGACCATTCACCAAGGCTTGAGACTTCATTCAGAGGTTTGTTAGGACCAATCAAAGCTACAACAACCATCTGATTGAGGCCTCCCTTCTCAGATAAAGGTATTGAACTTCGACCCTAAACCAAGCTTGTTTCGACCCTCTATACGTATTTACTATATTTCATACTGTATAAACCATATAGATGTGTTTGTCTTGAGTAGATGAAGGTTTAGGAACAAACCCCATGCAATTTGGTTGAGTCTAGTCCAAGATATTAAGGTTATAGTGTGAACGGCTCACGGGTTAAGTCACTTGTGGACAATAACAGAGAGCCGTCCGATTGCGCATGTATCCATTAGACGGAGGAGATTAAGTCGGACAGATACATGGTACATAAAACTCGGTCCACATGGAGGCTATGTGGTTGGCAAAATCAAATGGTGGAGCAACGCGTGGAGCCTTCGGAGCAGACAAGGATGAGTTGGTGTCTCGTGGATAAGTAGAAAAATAGGGTTTTTTGAATTTTTTAAATGCCTAAACTTCAAAAATCCATATCTTTCTATAAAAAAATCATAAAAATAAAACAAAAATACCCTCTTGCTCACTAAATAGAGAAAAATAATGTAGACTAAAAATAAAATTATTTTCTCACTCCCTGATTTTTAATTAATAAATACCCTTTATGGTATTTTAATTCTCCATGGCTTAAAACAATTCACCATGATTTGAAATTTTGAGGGTTTGTTCCTCGTGACAGAGGCAATGTCTTCTGATTTTTCCATGGTCAGAGGGAATCTCTATGCTTCTAACCCTAATTTTCAAGCAAAGTTGACCATTTTAACTTATTTTAATTATATAAATCAAAACACCAATTGAAAAATTATGAGAACAATTTTACTAGGTTTCCGGTGGTCAGAGAAATCTAGGAAAAGTATTGTGAAACTTTGAATCATTTTGTGAATTTCTATATGCCTTGTATTAATTTGTGTAAATTAAATACATATAAAAAATTAACAAAATCAACTCTAAATTGTTCATAAAAATCATGTCTACCCAATGTAAATATATCAAAATTATTTGAATTAGTCTAAGCACTAAAATGGATTTCTTAAGGAAACCTTGCTTTTTGTATAAAAATAAATATATTAAATCAAATATGCCTAGGAAAATTATGAAAATTATTTTTCCGAGTTCCTTATGATTAGGATCATTTTATAAAAATATAACACAGTTTTGTGAAAATATTTCATTTTTAAAATATAATTTAAATTTAAATAATCAAAATTTTTAAAAATACAAAAAATGATTCAAAATGAGTGGTAATGTCCCTTGATCACCTAGAATTTATTAGAACATTTTCCCTAACGTTTCTATGTTAAAAATAAATTTTAAAGGCTTAAAAATGAATTTTTCATATTTTCTCACTAAAATAATTATATTAAATAAATTAAAAATCACAAAAATATAAAATTTGATTCTAAAAGTCTTTTGAATTTAGAGGAGTCTAATAAAAGTATAAAAATAATTTTTGTAATTAAAACACTATTTTCTATTTAATTAAATCATGAAAATTGATCTAAAATTAAAAAATAAAAATAGAAATTTTATTCAAAAAATCATGAAATTTTGCCTAAGTATTTATGTGACCTTAGGAAACCTCTAATAATTTTTGCATAAATATAAAGTTTATTTTGGATAATCAAATAAATTAACTTTTTAAAATCCTATTTTCTAAATTTAAAGAATTATCTAAATTAAATCAAATTCTGAGAGGCCCACATATCCTCATCTAATATCTTAATTACCTCATGGATATAACACTTTAAACCCTCAAAGTCCTTTGAGTTGTATTTAAAGAGTTACGAGGTGTAGTCCCCTAAGGGCAAGATAATCATTTTGGACTTTGGTGCCTTAATCAAGATTTAGGATTAACCAGGCACAAATGGATAACTTTGATCCTAATAAAAATGTTTGGATAATTGAAATACAATGGGATTATAAGGTAGAAAATCACCCACCACCTTTGTACAACATCAACAGATAATAATCTCCCCCAATCTTCATGACCTGGAAGTAAACTAATATCAAATTTTTCTTAAGTGAGAGGCTTAAGCTGAAAGGATGATAATTTATTTTTCTTAAGCCCAAAATTGATGATAATGAGATCTTTAAATCAAAATACATGTGACTTAAACTAAAATCTTAACCTTCACCAAATTTTCAATTATGATTGTTAAGGGATTGGTAGTGACCTAGGCTCGATATATAAGCTCAATTGATTTGA
>NW_018220518.1:0-345 GCF_001263595.1 Phalaenopsis equestris
TGTAACTAAATTAAAATGTTTCTATCAAATAATCGAAAATGCCTCAAAGGAGGTAACCTACGGTTGGTAATGAGATTTCCCATGATATAAATGAAAGTATGGAACTCATTAAGTTGAGATTAGTAAATTCATTTGGACTAAGTGAATCCAAAACAAAATGGTGATGTCAGAATGAGGGAACCGCAGGATCCTAACTGGTGTCGCTCTAGTTAAAACTTAAACTCTCCATGACAAGTAGCTTGGAGCTAGCATTGTGGGCAGCGCGACCATCTTCAATAGGAAAACATGTCTACTCCACCTAAACTATTTATTAGAATTAAACAACAAGCTATAGGACTTCAAGGT
>NW_018220519.1:0-6940 GCF_001263595.1 Phalaenopsis equestris
TTATGCCAACTTTTAGAAAAAGATACAAAATTTAAATTTAATCAAGATTGCCTTAAAGCCTTTGAATCATTAAATGAAAAATTGATCACTACTCCTATAATTGTTTCACCTGATTAGGAGAAACCTTTTGAATTAATGTGTGATGCTAGTGATTATGCTATTGGAGCTGTTTTAGGGCGGAGTTATGATAGTATTTTTAAAGTCATATACTATGCTAGTAAGACTCTTAATGACGCTCAGATTAATTGCACCACCACTTAAAGAGAGTTATTAGCCATTGTGTATCCTTTTGATAAATTTAGATCATATCTGATTAGAGCTAAATTTGTTATGCATACTGACCATTTGGCTATTAAATATTTGATGCAAAAGAAGGATTCTAAACCAAGATTAATTAGATGGGTACTTCTAATGCAAGAGTTTGATTTTGTAATATAGAAAAACAACTGATAATCAAACTGTTGATCATCTATCTAGGTTAGAATAGGAAGAAATACTTGATTTGGAAAAAGAAATTCATGAAACTTTTCCTGATGAACAACATTATATTGTAAAAGGATGGGAAATATCTTTGTATGCTGATATTGTAAATTATATTATTACTGGTATTTTATCATATGAACTGACAAAATAGCAGGAAAAGAAATTCATTCATGATGCAAAGTCTTATTTTTGGGATGATCCATATTTGTATAAATAATACAAAGATTAAGTAATTAGACGATGTGTGCCTTATAAAGAAATTCAGGAAATTATTCAGAAATGTCATGATTCTAATTTTGGAGATCATTTTGGAAATAATAGAACTGTTCATAAAATTTTGCAATCTAGATTTTATTGGCCTACTCTATTTAGAGATATTAATATATACATAAAAACACGTGATTGATATCAAAGCGTAGGTAATATTTCAAAAATAAATTAAATGCCTCTAAAATTTAATTTGGAAATTAAAATTTTTGATGCATAGGGATTAGATTTTATGAGACCATTTATACCTTCATTTGAAAATATATGTATTGATTGTTGTGGATTATGTTTCAAAATGGATTGAAGCAATCACTTTACCTAGATGTGATACTCGGAGTGATTCAAAATTTTTAATTAAAAACATTTTTACAAGATATGGAATGCCGAGAGTAATCATTTTAAGAATGCCACACTTGCAAAACTGGTGGAAAAGTATAATATAATGCATAAAATTCCAACTTCTTATCATCGCCAAACTAGTGGTTTAGCATAAGTATCTAATCGTGAAATTAAAAGAATTTTGGAAAAAAAGTGTTAATCCTAATAAAATGAATTGGTCTGTTAGATTAGATACTGCATTATGAGCATACAGAACAGCTTATAATATACCTACAGAAATGTCCCCATATAGATTAATTTTTGGGAAGACTTGTCACTTGCTAGTTGAATTGGAGCATAAAGCATATTGGGTTATAAAAGAATTTAATTTTAATTTGAAAGAAGTTGGTGAGAAAAAATTACTGCAATTGAATGAGCTTAAGGAAATTAAGAATGAATCTTACGATAATGAGAGAATTTATAATGAAGAGATGAAAGAATGGCATGATCGAAAGATAATAAAAAGAGAATTTGTACATGAAGTTTTATTTTGCAATACAAGATTGAAATTGTCTCTTGAAAAATTGAAGTCTAAGTGGAAAGGGCCATTTAGAGTTACAAATTTATATCCCTATGGAGTAGTTAATATTTAAGACCCCAAGACTGAAAAAATATTTAAAGTGAATGGGCATATATTGAAATCATATTTTGATGGTCAAAGAGCAATTTTTAAAGAAACCGTAACATTGTATCACCCAAAATAAGACTGGGAATGTCGGGCTGACGACATTAAACTAAGTGCTTTGTGGGAGGCAACCCATATGTTTGTGGGAGACAACCCATATGTATCATTGTTTAGTTTGATTTTGATTTTATTATGTTTAAATATTTTACTTATACTTATGTTTAGGTCTTTATATAGTCTGTGTATTTGCAAAAAAATATTTAGAAACATCTTTATTTACCTACTTATTTTATGGAAAAAAATGAGAATTTATTGGATCAAAATTAAAATAGTGCTATTTTTGGAACTGGTGCATGATGCGTTGAATTCCAGAGAGCTGGTGCATGATGCGCCGCGATGATGAAAATGACTAAATGTTTCAAATGGTGATATTTGCGGTTTTTGGCGGTTTCTTCGCCTTAAAACTCTTAAAAACTGAATCCTAAGTCTATTTTAAGAGGGAAAATGAGGAAAAAACCACTAGATTTTAAATCCAATGGTTTTAACTCCAATGGCTTCACACTCCAAAAATACTGCTAGATTTGGAATTTTCAACCAAAGAATGTTTGTCAGTTTCGATGCTCAGAAATTACTTGATCAAGTTCTAGTGAAGAAGAGGCTATCAAATGAAAAGGGAATTTTGAATCAAGGATTCAATAAACTGAATACTCGAGTAGAAGAGATTATTGTGCAGAGGCGCTGGGAAGTGCTTTGCTACACTAATGTCGCTGTAGTCATCCTTGTGGTGAAAGCATTTTATGTAAATCTTCATGGGATCAACCATGAATAGTCTATGTACGATGTAGGTTTGTGCAGTTCACTCCTTAAAGAATAAAAGAGATGTTTATGATTGAGAATTTTTCTATCTGTCATTATGCAAATTTTACCCCTACGAGAGATAATATGAATGAACTCTACTGGTACCTTACGGATGAAGATGCGAATTGGGAGGCCAGAGATGATGGACATGTAAGTTTTTTTTCATCAGACAATATGGATTCTACTGGTACCTTACGAATGAAGATGAGAATTGGAAGGCTAGAGATGATGGACATGTAAGTTTTTTTTCATCATTGTTAAATCGTACTTCTAAGGCATGGCACTTTTTCATTGCATCAAAATTACTACCCACTATGAAGATCAGTAAATAACGAAGGAGAGCGATATTTTAAATATTATATCCAAACCGTTTGATATCGGAGCCATAATTGTAAAATTGATTTTGGGTTTGATTGTGAATGGATTTGCAACTGAACTTGGACATCCATCCATGATTTTCCTACTGTGCAGTCAATCTCAAGTACCTTATGAAAGATGGGAAAAAGTACTTCTTTCTTGGTAGCTGATGGATCCTGAAGTTTATTGCAATTGTATTGGAATGGGAAATGAAAATGATATGAATTTGCTGATGGATCAAGAATCTCATAATTCATCACCTATTCAACCCTACTATAATTCAAATCACTTTTGAAGAGAATCAAGAAGATAGAGAAAGTGGTGTAGAATCTTATGCATGTGATTGGGGATATTTCTAAAATGTTGTATCATCTGGATTGGAGGCTTAAGGAACATTTTGAACATGCTGGCGTATTGAAGATGGTTTGGTACATTTGTTCATGAAATATTCTTGGATTGGAGAGGATTCAACTGATGCATTTCCATATCGACCTTTCTACAACCTGTATGTGAAATACCAATCATTGGGAGATATCTAGGAGGATGAGAGTGAAGAAGATGTTTGAACTTAATTTATGAACGGAACATTTTCTTTAGTACTGCTTGTTTTTTTATGTTGAGTTGGATTGAATTTCCTTTCTATTGTTGCACTATCATGTTTATGCTATGTATTTTAATGTTTAGATTTCAACGTTAGGATGTTGGTATTGCACGGACAAGCTCCATTTTTACTACTTCCCATTTTTACTACTTGTGTCATCTCCTACATATAAACTTTGACTTAGGGCTTCTTATTAAGGACATTAGAGAAGATTTTGGAGGCAAAAAATTATAGATTTTATCTTCTCTTGGTAAGGGATTCACTTTAATTTAAAAATTTTTTTATTTTTCACCATGGATTTTTCCTACATTATGGATGATCCAAAATTTGTGATTTTTGATGAAAAAGCTTGAAGAAAACTCATGGTGAAAAGTTTCTTACCAAATGATCTTGCTTGAGGAGTTAGATTTTTGATTTAGTAATTTATTTGGAATTTATTTAGATTTTCATAGAATTTCCAATGGCTCCCTGAGTTAAGACAGAAAGGTCATCAGAAGATTTTGATTCACAAAGATTCATAAACTTCAAGGCCCAACATAAATACAATACTCAAATGGAGACCAGAAGATTGATCCAAGAACGTACCTTTGCAAACCTGGGTGGTGAGATCAAAAGGTTGATCCTTTCCAGAAATTAGGAAATATTTTTCTTCTTCACTGCAAAAGCAATTGTCCCCATGATTTGGGAGTTTCATTCGAACTTGAGGTTCACAGTTGATGACCATAAACTGGTTATAGGTAAACAACTTGAATTTTCTGTTTATCAGATCAATAGTTTTTATGGGTTGAGGGGTGTATTTTTGTATGAATATGCTGCATTCTTGATAACTGATTCATCACTAGATGAAGGGCTTTCCTTTTTGAAGGATGGAAGAGGAGAGTGGAAGATCAAGAATAAGAAATAGTTAACTTCCCTGCTTCCATGTTGACTAGCCTGTCAAAGGTATGTCATCACTTCATTTTTGCTGGATTTTTCCTAACAAATCATCTTGCCGATGTAAAAAAAAGATATAGTTGTGTTGAACTATTGCATTCAAAACATGAAAATAATAGATGTTGGTGCACTTATAGTTCATCATGCTTGAAGTATAGCTGATAGCTCTATAGCTAGTGGTTTGGGATACCCTACTTTGATTTTCACTTTATGTTAACAATCAAGAGTAGAGTCCCAAAGAAACAAAAAAAGATTACAACCATAGAATCCTATTGGGAGGCATATGATTCAGAGAGTTGAATCATTTGTTGAATCTAGGGGCGAAAGAAGGGATAAACCATCTACATCTGCTACAGGGGCATCTACTTCTCACCATGCATCATTAGAAAACATTATGGACCAACTCATGATTCAACAAATGGACATAATTAATATTTAGAGTCAGTTGGGAGAGATTGAAGCAAGAAATGATTATAATGATGAATATTAGCAGAGGAGAGTTCAACATGATATTGATTTTGAGAATGCTATGGTGAGACATTTTAGGGGTGAACCCAATTTGGAATTTCCTCCTTGCCCCAGTTTTACTCCCTATGCTCTTATTCGGTATGAAGATGAGGAAGAAGAAGAAGGAGAAGATGATGATGATGATGATGATGATGATGATGATGATGATGAGGAAGGAGATGAAAACTAATATTTTTATGAGTCTAGTGAAGTTTGTTTTTTTTTGTTTGTTATTTGTAATTGTAATGTGTTGTATTTTCATTTGAGAACTATTGTAGTAAAAACTTTCAAGTTATGTTGTGAACATAATTGTAATAGTAATTGCAGACTTTTGCTTTTTCTGCATTTTTAGTATTTTCAATTTTGTTTTTCAATTTTCGTATTTCTAGTTTTAATTCTTAGAAAATTATTTAGAATATATTATGTTTTATTTAATTATTTCAAGCTTGTATGTTTTTTAAGTTAGTACCCGCAGTATACTAGAGCCCAGTTTCATAATCAAAAATCCTCTACAGGTCAGTTTTTATTTTCATGCATTTACTGTTTTCTTTCACCTACTAAAATTTTGTTCTAAAACATTTTTTTTTTTAAATTAATTAAGAACATAAGTTTGGGGGGGAAGAAAATTTTCTTTTGAAAAGAACTAAACTAAATTTTATTTGTCCTGGATTAACTATATTTAAAAAATTATAATTTAACATGAACTGGGATATTAAGATTTAACTTTAAATGATTATACTTATGCTTATAAATATTGTGGTAATTTTAGGCAAAAAGTTTTTAATAATGAAGGTCAATTCTAAATTTAAAGATATTTAGTATGATAGGATAAAACTATGCTTTTCTATTTAAAGTAAAGGAAGTTGTATTTTTTAAGTATTAAGAATTTTAGAGTTTCATGTAAGAATAAAAGAATGAGACTTTATGAAAAATAATAAACTAATATGAAGTTATAAAGTAAGAAAGGTATAGAGTTTTAACTTTAAGAAGAGGATATTGAATTTCAAAATTATTAAAGGTTATCAAGATATATTAATCGTCATATGAAAAAGAAAAAGAAAAAGAAAAGAAAGGATTGAAAAGATCGTAAAAGAAAAAAAAAGAAAAAAAAAAGAAAAGAGAAGAAAAGAAAATTAGGTAAGGAGAAGCTTGAGGAGATGCTTAATAAAAAATTGGCTTCACTTGAATCAACTTAAGGAAGAAGCTTTATTACATTTTCTAAACTTGTATTAGAATATTATTAGCATTCCTAGTAAATTTTTAATGAAGTTCTTTTTCATATGAATGTTCTAAATGTCCTTAATATGACAAATTGCAATTCTTCTTGAAATGAATAGAGATTTAAAAATCTTAAATTTAATTACTAAGTATTCCTAGACTTAGAGTTTGAATCTAAGTTATTAAAGGTTTTTCTTAAATTTTGTTATTCTATTTATTAAACTAAAGTATAGAAGTTATAAGTAAATCTCTATCCTAAGTCATATGCTTTTAAGTAGTAAAAGTGTCACCAGAGGATAAGTAACATTTAAGTTTGGGGGATTTTGATACACCAAAATAATATACTGTTTATGTACATATTTTATGCTTATGTTTTGTGATACTATACTTTAAAGAAAATGTATTTTCATGTTTTTGTTGCAGGTATATCATTTTTAAGCATTTGGAGCAAAAATGACAAAAATGAGCAAAAATGACAAAAAAGATGAAATTTGGAGCCAAAACAGCGAATTTTAGAATTCTGGCGCATGATGCGTCGTTTGACAAAGAGCTGGCGCATGATGCGCCAGAGATAACTTTTTGCAGATTAAGCCGGTTCAAAACAAATTTTGCGTGAATTTTCAAAGGGACACTTGTTCTAAACACCTCTTTGAGTAATTCAATGCATCTAGACACTTTGGAAGGTTCTTTTATGAAGAGATATGTCTCTTGGA